>NC_091128.1:166556243-166666243 GCF_040183065.1 Periplaneta americana
AGTACCTGATCAATACTTTTTTTTTTCAGAAAAACGACTTTCAAAAAATGGTTTTCGGGACCTTTTCGGAAACATGAATTCGGAAATATTTACGGAATTCGCTTACACGCATAGTGTATGTAGTTGCTTACTTACTTACTTACTTACTTACTTACTTACTTACTTACTTA
The DNA here is from genome assembly GCF_040183065.1 of Periplaneta americana. Taxonomy (NCBI): domain Eukaryota; kingdom Metazoa; phylum Arthropoda; class Insecta; order Blattodea; family Blattidae; genus Periplaneta; species Periplaneta americana. The sequence continues at coordinate 166,556,414 of NC_091128.1, forward strand.
CTTACTTACTTACTTACTTACTGGCTTTTAAGGAACCCGGAGGTTCATTGCCGCCCTCACATAAGCCCGCCATTGGTCCCTATCCTGACCAAGATTAATCCATTCTCTATCATCATAGGCCCCTATCCCACCGCCCTCAAATCCATTTTAATATTATCCTCCCACCTACGTCTCGGCCTCCCTAAAGGTCTTTTGCCCTCCGGCCTCCCAACTAACACTCTATATGCATTTCTGGATTCGTCCATACGTGCTACATGCCCTGCCCATCTCAAACGTCTGGATTTAATGTTCCTAATTATGTCAGGTGAAGAATACAATGCGTGCAGTTCTGTGTTGTGTAACTTTCTCCATTCTCCTGTAACTTCATCCCTCTTAGCCCCAAATATTTCCCTAAGCACTTTATTGTCAAACAGCCTTTACCTATGTTCCTCTCTCAAAGTGAGAGTCCAAGTTTCACAACCATACAGAACAACCGGTAATATAACTGTTTTATAAATTCTAACCTGTCAGATTTTTTGACAACAGACTAAATGACAAAAGCTTCTCAACCGAATAATAACAGGCATTTCCCATATTTATTCTGTGTTTAATTTCCTTCCGAGTGTCATTTATATTTGTTACTGTTGCTCCAAGATATTTGAACTTCACCTCTTCAAAAGACAAATTTCCAATTTTTATATTTAACCTACTAAAATAAAAATAAAAAATAATATTAGTCCCTGACGAATGCCTTTTTTTTTTCTTTTTTTTTTTTTTGACAAAAACGACTTTCGAAACTTGGTTTTCGGGACCTTTTCGGAAACATGAATTCGGAAATATGTACGGAATTCACCTACACACGTACTGTATGTACTCGTACATGCATATGTAGGCTATATACTAATACATGCATTTACCGGTTAGCCTATGTAGGTAGGTAGATTAACTCTGTATCTCTTGTCTATAACTTTCTTCAGAATGAATTCTGGATCCGTGTTAGTGCTGCCTCTGACATTACGTTAAGAATTACATGAAACGAAGGAACAACATTCAGCTGTCTTTTCATTGCCATAACAACGAATTTGCTGTATGCGCTGATCATAATTTCTTGCCTCGGCATTAAAGAAAACTCCTAGCTGGGAGGTGTGCAATGAATCAAGAGTCTCTTGTACAAAGGCCGACCCGGTGTGTGCTCTTAACAGAGCGACATTCAAAGAAGCAGCCGCGCGCAAAATAAATTGAAGCTCCCACAACACGTCACGGATCTACAATTCATGGCACGCACGGCGTAACCTGACCTGCTTCATAACTATGTGTAGTATGGAACCCCTTGTACGCAAGAAATAAGTACAACTCTGTCCACAAAATCAAAATTGCTAATTACTGAATCAGATAATACGCAAATATCGCTCTGGAATTGTACTCTCGCATGTTTTCCACAAACTTTCACATAAAATAGCCTATTTATTCTTACATTGTTGGTCTTACTAATAAAAACTCTATATACAGACGTTTAGCTTTCTTATACAGGGACACCATTTTATTTTTACTTCAATTTTTATTGTACCTGAGTTTTTGAATGTACTTCACTCCTACCCCTTCTACTAATGATGTTCCAACTGTCCTGAACACAGAACCAAGACCGCAATGAGTTAGTGAGTATAGAAAGTTTCAGAAATATGTTCGCGTTTTCCAGTGACGAAAGAGCTTTCAATATTGAATCATATTTTCGCACAGTTACTGTCGTCCGTTTGCCTACGCCGCATCCCGATTACCCCCACCTGCTTCTGTTCGCCCCTCTGTAAAGTCTAGTAGCTGGACTGTCTTAGCTCTTTTCTGAAATAATTTCTGTTACGAATTGGACGTCTATTTAATATTATACAACTGTTTAAAATAACTTAAATAAAAGAGCCTTGTTGAGTAATTAACTGTCACGTGATTTCCCCCCTTTCTACGATCCTACGACACAACCACTTGGACGGACAGTAGATAGCATGTATAAATAATTTTATCTGTGCGGGTCGAGCAGAAGTGAAGATTGAATTTACAGTACGTAAGGTACTCTTTTATAGAATAGGTACAGAATTATTTCAACATGAGTTACTAGTACGAAGGACGAAACTGGTAATAATTGGAATTAGATACAGTAGTATATAGTGCGATAATATGTACAAAAGAACTGAAGCCTGTATCGAAATGAACGGCCACCATTTTTAAAAATGTATTTAAATACCCATATTACAATTATTTTTCAATTTAACTTCATTCTCTATATTGTACGCTAATGTGCTGTAGACAGTATAATATACACTGCATAATGAATACGTCCACATGGACAGCTCAGTTCGTGAGTAAAAACACTCATTGTTAATACAGTACTGTATTTTGATTAAACAAAAACCTAATGAAAATGATCAAACTCAAAATTGCGATATTTCCTAGTTTACGTAAATGTATGAACTACTTTTCTTCCCTCCTATATCTAGTAAAGTGATTTGTTTGTATTTTACGCCAGTATCATCGAACTCCAGTCATGGAAGAGGGTAGCAAACGATGTTTTCGGTTCTCTAAAGGTATAGCCAGGTTAATATTAAAAATGTTAGTAAAAATAAAATGATGTCCCTGTACTTGTACAATGAGTAGCTCGTTTATAAGTCGTGTGTAAATTCCTTACTAATAATCACTACATACGTCGTGTATAACAGTACAACTGTTACACAGCTACCTCATAGTTTCGTCATTACTTCATTACGAACGATAATAGAATATCTGAATTTCTCTATTGCATCCGGTAGAGTGCTCTAGTGTGCCGTATTAAGTATCGATAATACAACTGGCTCTGATCGATTACCACACTATATTTTGGTCAAAGAGTGCAAGCTACAGCAATAGTATTCTTATTATTCTGTGCTCTTTGGTTTGTTCTTCTGTGGTTACCAGGCAACCATCATCATAAAATGACAGTCGATACGAACAGCTGTTAGAGGGGAGGCCATTTTTTCCCTATATACAACGCTTAAAGAAGGGGTTTCGTGTATATAACTGCTGCAAAGCAATTCCCATTGTATAGTTATAGACTGTTTATACATCCATCGCTTATGAATGGTTTATTACTAACGTTTTCTGTCTCAGCTCTGCATAAGTCTCGTATAAAAACTATACACGGTTTATTAGTAAGACCGTGTATGTATTTCAACGAAGAAAGTTTTGCTGCGTACCACTCGAGAAAAATTACAACAAATATTATTATAGGAAAGCGTCGATGCCACCCCAGTGCATTAGTTAGTTAAACATCTTCATTTGTTCATCCATGACCCTGCTATGTATCTACTACAACACTGATCAAATGGAATGCGCTATCTGTGTTCATTATGTTGATGGATCTATCATCATTTGTTATTATACTTAATAGGTTATGTGCATTGCAGCGTTTCCTGAAAGAAACCACCAAGCCGTCAGGGATGTCTCTTTGTAAAAGAATTTCCAACAATGTCGAGTCCACACCTGTGGAGTAACAGTTAGCGCGTCTGGCCGTGAAACCAGGTGCCCCGAGTTCGAATTCCTATTGGGGCAAGTGACCTGGTTGATGGTTTTTCCGGAACCCAATACGAGCAAATGCTGGGTAACTATCGGTGCTGGACCCCGGACTCATTTCACCGGCATTATCACCTTCATTTCATTCAGACGCTAAATAACCTGAGATGTTGATACAGCGTCGTAAAGTAACCCACTAAAAACAATGTCGATAATGAATTAATAACGTAGACTATTTTGATACTTCTTCATTTCAATGATTTATATCGATATGCAAGGGAGGCTATGTTCAAAACTGTTGCTCTAGATCTGTGATTTCGGAATCAGATGGACTTTCAAAAGATTAACGTGAAACGCTATTAAACTTATATTGAATTTAATTTTAAAAAATATATTATTCATAGACATATGGGGTGATTAATAAATTCAGGGACCATAAAGACAGAAGTAAGTTAGTTAATTTAACATAGTACTCCAATTTAAACTACTTAGGTATGGTATAGTTTACAAATGAATCCAATTCTCTGTAATTCATTACAATTTCAAACAACTCATTGGCGTCATATTGATATGTGAATCGTTTCGACTGTCAATTGCATTGTTGTCTTTAGACTAGGCCTCATGGAATGAGGTAGTTAAAGCGAAGGCTGTGCCTTGTGAAATTTAAGAGCAGGAAGTATGAAGACAGAAATAAAAGAAAATATCAAACTTTTATTTCAAATTCCAAAGATCCTTACATTTCCAACTAAGCTCTCAATAATAATCACGAACAGCATGAACGTTTCACGCAATTATAGGATTCAATTAATTTCCTGTCATATTTTTACTATTACATTTCAAACTAAAGAGAAAATCTTAATTGTGCAAATTGTATGATTGTTCACGTGTAACCGTCAGCTAAAATCGTATTTAATGTTTGTAATTAGTAATTACAATGAAATAATAATAATAATAATAATAATAATAATAATAATAATAATAATAATAATAATCACCATCATCATCATTATCGTACATTCTGTGTTTCTCTTCATAATAATAAAATTTTAATAATTTGTTCTTCGCTTTGCTTCTGTGAATTCATTTGTTATTTGATACGTCATTAAAATATTCTTATTGTGTGTGCTTAATATTCATACCATTTGACACTATATCAACCTTCAATAGACACAATGCATTTAATACTCTATTTATATCCGTTTTCTTTATTCTTATGTCATACGAATCCCGCAAATTGTATTTCAGGGAATTAAATGTTGTTTTTGTTTTGACAGTCCTTGTAAAAAGACAAGGAAACAAACAGCTCTAAATAATTCTGTTCACGAACAATTGAGCGTCGCTATATAGCTTCTTCATTGTTTTCACTGATTGAATTACCGGTTCGCCATCTTGGTTTAATTGTTACGTTCGTGTGGGTTCTGACGCTTGAAATAGTCAGGCAGTGATGAATATGCCCGTGACTTTCGTAATGGATTCTGATGAAAGCAAAACAAATTAAATTATGCAAACAAACTGTATGTGATTTATTAGTTCTTAGCAGTTATTCAATTTAGTACAAATGTTTTCATTCGCAATCTTTCTGTAATGAAATAGCGCAAACGGAAATTAACATCGATATTACAAAGACTTCGAAAAGAATTACAAAACACACATATGTTCGCGCGTTTCTTACACAAAAGAGTCATGATAGTAAACAAGAGCTTAGCAAAAAAACAAGAGTCTATTAATGATCACGTCAATTCTTTGTATCCTCTATTTTGATCTTGTTTTCATTCGAATTCTCTTTTCTCTTCAGATATTATGTTATATTTATCTGATTATAATCTTGAATTTTAACCAGAACGCAACACAACACATAAAATAACTATTATGTATTAATATCAAGGTTTTAAGTGCGTTGGTATATTTTTGGATATAAGAAAAGATTTTGATACCGTAAGTCATCATTTATTATTAGAAAAATTAAATTGTGTTGGAATTAAAAAGTAATGCTTTTAATTTATTAAAATCTTATTTAAATGGTAGCGTTCAAGCTACTAAATTGATAATGTATTAAGTGAATTTATTAAAATTAAAATAGGTGTTCCGCAAGTAACAGTCCTTGGACCGGTTTTTATTTTTAATATATATTAATGACCTTTTAATGATAGACCTTAACGAATATGAAGGTGATTTATATTAGTATGCTGATGATAGCCTACTGTTTTACTTTTTAGTCGAAAAACTATGACTGATGCTTATTATAATGCAAATTGCGGCTTAAAATTAATAAAAAAATGGTTCTATTTAAATTCACTTGTAATTAATCCCATTTTCTTTAAATAATAAAGGTAATAAATCAATTTCATCTATACTACAAATTAAAATGCATAATTCTGATTGTTCCGATATAAATTGCAATTGTTCAGTTATTAATGAAGTTAATGAGGTTAAATACTTAGGTATAATTATTGATAATCATTTAAAATGGAATAATCATATTCATCGTATTTGTAATAAATTACGTAAAACATTATATTACTTTGTTGTTCTAAGAAATATTTTGTCAATTAACTGTTTACGCATAATTTATTTAGCATTATTTCAATCTATATTTATATATGGTATTATAGGTTGGGGTGGAACTTATAAATCCAATCTTTATCCGTTAATTTTACTACAGAAAAAAGTATTAAAAATTTGTTTAAAAAAGCAGAAAGATTACCCAACTGAATTGTTGTTTAATAATTTCAAACTTTCCAACATTAAACAAATTTATTATTTTATTTTATTAAAATATTTTCATAGAAATCTTAATAACTTTGAAAGGTATATACATAAACATAGAACTAAAAATATGAATTCTCTGCGTTTGTCTGAACCAAAATGTAAAACTAATGCAGCTTTTTATCATAGCATGAGTCAAGGTCCCAGATTATTAAACAAATTTCATTCTAATATTATTTTAATCACGAATTCTCTCCAAATTAATAAAAAAAAAATAAAAAAAAATTGTATTGGATTTGTAGTTTGGGTTTAAACATATTAAACACTTTTTAATCTGTATTCACTCTCAATTTTAATTTTATTTTTGTCTGTATTGGAATCCCCTCCTGAGCACGAGTCTTACTCATTCAGGAGTGGGCTAGTTTATCTTTCATTGTATTAACTTGTATTCATTTCAAACTTACTAGCAATAAAAAATAAATAAATATAATACTGATATTAATTAATTATTAGCATTTCGAATTTCACTAGCTTCCAGTAATAGGCTTAGAAATCTAGAACAATTTGAATTTTTAGAATTTGCACTACCGAAAACAGCTGTTCCTGCTGCCAACATAACAGTTATAAAATCACTACCAGTTGTAGTATTTCTCAGTATCGAAATTCGAAATGAAGTTGGCAAAAGAAAATTCAGTCTGGAAACAAGAAAACCACCATAATTCACTAGCATATACCATGGGGGGAAAATGGTTAGGTTTCACCCTGAGGGTTTGAAGTAAGCTGATCCGGACTATACATAAATAAATTAGCGACATTTAATTTCTCTAAAAAATGCATTACATCATTCATCTACATTTCTAACTTGTGATTTCTGACATAGAACAGAAGAACCGATGTGAAAATTTCCCGCAGTCCCCATTCTTAACTGTGATCCCATCACACGGAGTAACGACTTCGCCCTCTACGAGATTTGAACCCGTGATTCACGATACTCATTGCACTATCGAGGATAGCAGTTCATTCGAAACACACAGTAAGATTTAGAAGACTTTTTGTTGAAGGAAATACTGGACAAGTAAAGAAACACTTGTGTACCCAGACGAAATGGCTGTGGAACACACTGTAGGGAAATTTAATATTTAAAATGGCCGTTTCACTTTTTATACCGGCCTCCGAAGCAGAGAGCGTATTAATATTCGTTACTTTCGTTTAATCAAAGAGAGAGAATGCAGTATGTTGCTTCGGCGTTTCTTACAGAGCTTTTTCTTTCATCCTGCTCGATTATGAAGGGTTCTGCAAGATCGGAAGGCTACAATCATGGTGACGTCAAACTTCCTTTCTATACATATGACAAGGATGCCAACTTGTACATTTTCTAATTGTTGTCTCTGTTCAATTTCTCGTTATGCCAATTATATAGGCTTATCGAGAATGTTATTTGGAACAAAATATGCATTTTTCAACTGAAACTTGTTTACGCAAGATACGAGTCGAATGCTGTGAAACATTCTGTGCGTGTTTTTGCTAAGGGATTGTGTACGTTGCTATGGTTACTACCTATCATACATCAATTGTCTATTTCTAAATTCAGCGAAGTATTGCATACAAAAGTATTAAATTTAATCCTAATTACGAACATAAAAAACACTCTAGCATTAATATGATAATTTCCCAAATTTAGATTACTTTTTAATGTTATATTTTCGAACCATTACTGTAGTGGCCTTTCAGGACAAGGGAGGGGTGATAGTAGGAGGAAGAAGAATAAAGTGCATAAGATTTGCTGATGATATGGCATTGTTAGCAGAAGAGGAGATGATACTAAGGGATATGATACTGGAGCTAAATGACAGTTGTGAGCTGTATGGGATAAGATAAGTACAAGTAAGACGAAGGTCATGGTCATAGGAAGAAAGATAAAAAGATAAACTTGCGAATTCTAAATGAGGCAGTAGAGCAAGTGGACAGCTTCAAATACTTGGGATGTACTATAAGCAGTAACATGAGCTGCTGCCAGGAAGTCAAAAGGAGGATAGCAATGGCAAAGGAAGCTTTTAATAGAAAAAGGAGCATCTTCTGCGGACCTCTGTAAAAGCAACTAAGGAAGAGACTAGTGAAGTACTTTGTGTGGAGTGTGACATTTTGTGGGCCAAAAACATGAACATTATGACGAAGTGAAGAGAAGCATTTGAAATGTGGATATGGAGAAGAATGGAACGTGTGAAATGGACAGACAGAATAAGAAATGAAGGTGTGTTGTAAAGAGTAGGTGAAGAAAGGATTATGCTGAAACTGATCAGAAAGAGGAAAAGGAATTGGTTGGGTCACTGGCTGAGAAGAAACTGCCTACTGAAGGATACACTGGAAGGAATGGTGAACGGGAGAAGAGTTCGGGGCAGAAGAACATATCAGATGATAGATGACATTAAGCTATGTGGATCATATACAGAGACAAAAGGAAGGCGGAAAATAGGAAATATTGGAGAAAGCTGGGTTTGCAGTGAAAGACCTGCCCTTCGGCAGAACACTATGAATAAATGAATGAATGACTGTAGTGGTGGTAGTAGTAATATTAGTAGGATATTAGTAGGCCGAATAATAATAATAATAATAATAATAATAATAATAACAATAATAATAATAATAACAAAATTGTATATTTGTATGTATAATAAAATTGATACACTTTTTTGTTAATACAATGTGAAACGTAACTGGCCGTATATCGACTGTAACAATGCAGCATCCACGGATAATAAGGAAGGCTGTGGAATACCATATAAACTGCAATTTCACTGTTTTCGTATAGTGTTCTTGTTGTAAACTAAAATTATATCAATAATTTAAAATCAATTCATATTAAATAATAACCTGAACATGTTACAAAAGTCGTATTTATATGTTTTAAAAAAACTAATCAAAGGAAAATAGCTTTCCACCACGCCATGTTCGCAAAAGTTCCCGGAAAACGATATAATTTCGTATCGACATTTCTTTTGCAGCCCAGTGTAGGCCTACTAGTCATTAACTGCATTTTGACACTCGGATCTCGACGTACTGACTCCTAGCCGAGATTCAGCGCTATCCTCCATCTTGCTAATCCCGTTTACGACGGCGGATGGCGCACTTTTATTACAAGACATATTTCTCTGCTCATTCCACTGCAGAATATTTTGTATATTATTCCGTTCTTGTTTGTAGCAATAGCAGTTCGCAGTTCCGAAGGCTGTCCGCTAGGCCGGAAGCCAAGCAGAAGCCATCGGGATGTCCTGCTTGTTATTTATTCCCTCCAGCCAGCGCGATGCGTTCTCTGTTATCAGTGGGACGGCGGACAACGTGGGTTCAGAGGCGTAGGACCCACGCCATTCACATTCACCTGTCTATCCGTCTGTGTGTACGCTTGCCAAATTGGAAGCGACCCCAACGTGGCAGTACAACCGCAGTCACGTTCAACGCTACCGCGAGCGACCTACAACCATCGACCAGAGGGTTTAAAATAAACAGACACGAAAAAAAAGTGAATGTCACGAAGAACATACATCTTCTTGTTAAGTTATACGTTTTATGAGTTTCGAAACAATTCAGTTACTTTTTTGTGTTGCGAACGGCATTACCGCTTATAGCTTTTTTAAGCTATTATTCAAAAGAGAGAGAGAGAGAAACTCATCCGGCCTTAATTAAGGATGACCACGAGGATCCGGAAATGAATAGCAAACAAATACACTTAATTAAATATGAATAGTGTTATAAAAATAAAGTGTAACAATTAAGCACCATTGATTATCAATTGCAAAATAAAATCTTAGAAGATGACTAAATTATACTGACTATTACACTCTTACTACGTCATACTACTTTTGACCAATAAAACGGTACGAAAGGACGTATTTCAACCAATCATGGCTGCTTATCGCACAATTTTATCGTATCCCTAGCATTTGTTTAATTTTATCGCGTCCCTAGCATTTGTTTAATTTTATCGCGTCCCTAGCATTTGTTTCTTTGTTTGCCAACATTTGAAACTGCGCTGGTCTGGACGTCAAAAAAATATATATATAAAATTACAAACCACTCCAGTCGATGCACAGCAGTTTCAAATATGACTCGCATTGGCATTCAAGAACAAGAATTAATAAAAATCAGTGATCATGCCTATGCATCTTCTGAAATCCTATTTACAAATAAATGAAGAGCACCATTCGGAAATCCTGAATAGGTTGAATACACCATGTAGGCCTAAATCAACGAGTTCCACTTCTATTATGCACACGTCCAATATAACATCAATTGAACCACCAACCACATTCAAATTTTAAAATTGTACATTCAATAATTATTCCTTTTAAAATTATTCATTCGGAAAGCCTGAATAAGTTGAATACACCATGTAGGCCTAAATCAACGAGTTCCACGTCTATTACGCACACGTCCAATATAACATCAATTGAACCACCAACCACATTCATATTTGAAAATTGTACATTCAATAATTATTCCTTTTAAAATTATTCATGTTTATTTTTATGTCATCGTCGTTAATTAAAACTTTTCTAACACTTGTGTATATTATTTAGGTTATGTTATAGCTTCCGCTATATGATATTATGGATAGTCACGTATCAGAGATTGTTTAATACTGAGATTTATTGAAAATCATCTGTCAAGTGACGTTGATTACTGGGATCCGGATGATTGAAGTGGAATGCAAATGTTTTAATAAAAACGAAACTGAATCAACAAAGCCTTCTTGACTAGTAACCGTCTACATAGTTCAATGAAGATTCCATAGTTGGCACAACTGCCATCTAGCGTAATGGTGCAATAATACATTTGAAGACAGGTTTATTTTCGTAAGTCAATTAATATTTTATTGTACTGCAGTACTTTGTTACTTATAATCTTTATATACTTTCTTCTAATCGTGTAATAGTCAATTAAATCCCACTCGAGTTTTTATTTTCTCTAGATAAATCAAAACCTCTAGTGAGATTACTGTTGATAAAAAAAGATTGTATTTAAAATTAGCATATCCTTAATTAAGGCCTTCTGAATGGTATAAATGAAATTGTATAATCTGCAGGGAATCTTTGAGAATTTGCGAGATGATTTTTTGAATTTCAAAAGATGATATTGATAATTATTTTAAAAAATGATATGTAAATTTTGGTAAAGAACTCCGAGCACCAAAAAATAAACCTGTCACTGACCAATTGAAGAGAGGGATGTTATACTTGGCACTAAGGTAGGGAATACAAGGTTCATAAATGGCCCTCTTTTCCTGATCAACCTGATGAGCTTGGTTTAGATCTCTCTCCATGCGTATAGTTGGATCTATGATAATAGCCTTTTGTGGTTGCCTGTTTATTGCTATTATATCTGCTCTTCTGTGAGAGTCGTCTTCAGAAATGCAGTGGACCTCTTCATGAACTTCCCAATCCTTGTTCCGAAGAAGACAGGCGATAGCTTCACGGACTCTATGATGCCTGTTGTCACGCAATAATTCTCCTTTCCGACAAAAGCCCAACACATGTCCAAGAGTTTCTGTCTCGTTGCAGCCTGGTTGACGGCAACGGGTCGTGCTGAAAGCTCTGCCAGGAACGGAGCGCACTGCAGTAAGGTTGCAGGACATCTTGATTGCATTAATATATTCTGAAGACGACAAATTCCTTTTGGTGCTGACCCATGAATTGGCTCTTGGATATTCTTCATAGATGACTACACCTTTCCCCTTATGAGGAAACTGACACCAGGAGTCAAACGATCTCTTTCGCAATTCATCACGTAGATGTATTCTAGTTGTTCGAGGTGTTATGTTGCCTTCAGGAATTTTCAGGCGCTTGAGAGCATTACCTAAATTAAATCATTTGAGAGGTTACATACACCCACGATAAAAAAAAACTGTTCTTCATTTTTCTTATACTAATTTAATTTCCATTCTATATATCTGTCAATTTCTCTGATTGAAGTTCTGGCTGATATGTGCATCTATTATCAGGCAGTACATCTCACTTGACGGTATGTTACAGAGGAAGAACAATTGTTTGTATGCATCTGAAGTCTGATTATTGTAATAGTTAGTCAGCGATATATGCAATGGAGGGGGAAAAAGAACTGGCCACTCTACTCCATTATCTCCTGGCTTATTTGCCTCATGAGTGATGACCAGGCAGCGCACTTTGGTTTTCAAACAAGTTAGAAAGTTATCGGTTAGTATATCCTGGATTTTTAACCTTGAAACTCTGCTTCCGTCAGGACGCTACGAAAGATATAGTTCAGTATATAATAATAATAATAATAATAATAATAATAATAATAATAATAATAATAATAATAATAATAATGCATCATGACAACTGTAGTCCTAAGTGGGATTGCTACTAAATTTAAATGGTTTGTCCAACTACTTTTTTAACCACATAAATGCACTAACACTGCGAAACTAGCTCTGTACAAAATATTAGTCCTACAGTACATATGACAGAAAATATTATTAGATCATTAATAATACTGAACTAGTATATACAATGTATATTATAGAACATAATAGTAAACGTAATGCACATTAACTGTAAATACTCTATATATAATACCCAATATAATTAATTAATTTAACAAAATCAACTCCGTTACGGTTAACGAAAACATATATTTTGAGATTACGAAATTCACATCTTTTACTATAACTGCCAGTAAACATTTCTTTAAGCTAAGAAAATGTTGTCCACACCTGTGGAGTAACGGCTAGCGCGTCTGGCCGCGAAACCAGGTTACCTGGTTGAGGTTTTTTCCGGGGTTTTCCCTCAACCCAATATGAGTAAATGCTGGGTAACTTTCGGTGCTGGACCCCGGACTCATTTCACCAGCATTATCACCTTCATATCATTCAGACGCTAAATAACCTGAGATGTTGATACAGCGTCGTAAAAGAACCTACTAAAAAAAATATTCTTCCTATAGTCACATGATGTTACAGTGACAAAATAATAATAACAAAATCAGTATACAAATTAGCAATATTTACATTTTACACTATATACTGTATATATAAATAATAATAATTATTATTAATTTATCAAAACCTGTCCCGTTGCAGTGAACGAAAACATAAATTGTGAGGTTATAAAATGAAAATATTTCACGATCATCACATATAATTTGATTAAACTAAGAAAATGTTCTTTCTACGTCATATGACGTTACAAGGGCATATTTATATTACATTACATCATTGTTATTTAATGGCCCCATGCGTACCTGCATGCAATTCTACCTTGTTTACGAATCCACGTGACGTAATGGATATACTAGAAGAAACTATTCGATCTGCTGTACGTTTGGGAACAGGAATGCACTACCTGGTGATGACTTACTGGTGTCACTTAAGAGATTCCAATGTTTTCGGACTGTTAACTAAACATATACATACATAGGCCTACATATTATAATATTGAGACAATGTTTAGTCTTTTTTAAACATGATTGACTCAAAAGGGATTTTTCAACATATGCTCCATTTTCCAAAAACTATTATGTATATCTATATGTATTTTACCACGTAATTCATACAGTACTATGATGTTGTAGATCTGCTTTTATTAAATTTTTCTTAAATAATCTTAAACAAATGAAATATCTAAAAACTTGTGTCAAAATCGGTCTATAAAAATCACACAATATTTTCCTGATCAATAATTAAAAATTATTCATGACCAGTATATTGTACATGAATGTATAAACGTCCTGTAAAAAGAAATCATATTTTTAACCCAATAGTTTCTGAGATAAAGGGGCGTTTATATGACTTTTTTTTTCTTTTGCATTGATAAGATAAGGCTTTAAATCTCCCCTTCAAACCAGTCACCAGACTAGAATAGGCTTAATGTATTCCAAACGAACAGTACTAATACAGAACACTGCAACTAATCCAATACAGTCGAATATATCACAAACGAATCATTAGTGCAGCCCAACTAATCCAATCTATTCATAATTAAATTTAATCCAGCATAAAAGAATCAAATCTCATTTCAAGATGGTAATACATTTTCAGGAACGCAGCATCTACATACTGCCTAGCGACGATGTTCAGTTCTTTAGATCTCACAATCAGCAAACAGAAGAGGACAGCATGTCTTCGTTCGTTACCGTTGTCGCTTTTGTACTCTTTCCATGCCGATTCGTCCCCTGCTTTCTGTTTCTTGAGTAACACTCGCAGTTGATCCAGCGTTGTGGGATGAATAATGGAAAGGGCTCTGCTGGAGCGCGTTCAAGAATGTCGCAGGGCTCATGTATAATTCGCGACGCGCCGGAGTGGGCCCCAGGGGCGGTTTAGCAGAACATTGCATATAAAGCGTGGGCCCTGATATTACGCGCTTTGATCAATGTTGGATGTGAATCCAAGCGATATAGACATACACCAATAACTTCATCAAGGTGACACCATATAGGCTTATACATAGTGATTCAAGGGGAATGATATATATTTTACGGGTAGTAGTATGGGCTATTCTAAGTAAAAAAGTCCCTATAAACATGTGTCCAATTTTCAATGGGTATGGAGATACAGCTGCTTGAATGTTAACGCATAATAGGCGTTAAAAATGGTATGAAGGAACGACAAATCGCTACGTACAAGATTATCGTCTGAGGGCAGCACTGTTCGTAATGGGTGTAGAAAAACAGTTGTTTTTAGTTGTTAACCTGTAAAGATTCAAAGCGCGCGCAAGTCTCAAAACAGGTGACAAACACTCAGCAATCTGAATAACGTGGGATCCCGAACGATGGCTCGGCCACATGCATTGGCCACCACGGTCCCCAGACTTTATTCTTGTCGATTTTTGTCTGTGGAGGTAGGTGAAAGGCGAAATGTACAAAAACAAAGTAAACACAAGTGATAAATTAGTCGCTCTCATTATAAATAGCATTAACCTCATGAAAGAGCCACACCACCTCAGAAGGGCAACACTTACTGTTGTCAACAGAGCGGAATAGTAATATGCGTTACAAGAGCGGTATGTCGAAGTTTTCATGTTCGAGGAAAAGTTTGAAAAAGCGAAACGTAGTTGAGCTTTTTTAATTTCCGAGAATTGAAAGAAAACATACCGCTCGTGTATCGTACATTATTTTGTGCGAAGATCGTTTATTAGATAACTAAAAGAGGAATTTCTAATTAGTTGCAATGAAATCTCCATCTTGGTTTCTGTTCAATGACGGCAAATTTGCAAAACAAAAATCTCTATCTTCAACATTGTTGCTTTAAAATGTTTTCTGTGTTTATTATAGGCCTACTCCAGCAGGCCGTGATATACGTCTGTCTTTTTTTTTCCTCAGTCTATGATGAGTCTGGAATCTTGCTGATTTTTTCACGGCTTCCTTAATGTTACTTGCATCACGAATGCAGTAACTTTATTGGAGTTGTAGAGTTTACTTAATTTTTGCAAATATTTAAAAACAATAATTAACAGTGCAATTTAGGTGAAATTGCAGTGGTAAGTTTCTAATTTATAATTGTTACTATAGCCCTATTGAACGTCTCTAAAAATAATATGTTAAAAGCCTAAAGCAGTAAAATCAATATGTCACTTAAGCGGTAAGAAGAGGGAAATTGTTATGTGTGTTAGGTTGGGAATACTGAATGTGGAATTTTAGACTTTCCGCGGATTGGTTTTGTGCGGAAACCAAACAAATACGCACGATCTCGCACAAAAGTATATTGAACTGTTGAAATTTATTTATTTTTTTTTTCTATTTATTTATTTATTTCAAATATACAGAATAAAGAAATATAATTACAAAACAAACAAAGAGAAATACAAATAAAATAATACAAGCAATATAAAAAGAAGATACAGTAGTATTAACAAAATTTGAGACCGAATGAGCAGCGCTCGTGCTCGGTCGCAGTTTAGATATAATAAATATAAATAATGTATTGATACCATGTAAATAAGCAATAAATATTGTATGCCCTTCAATAATTAGTTGAATACTTCACTTATTGCAAACCATGGAAAGAAATTTTCGGGTGGAGGGCACTTTGACCCAGCACTGCGCTAATCCTGAACCGAGGCGCATTCCAAAACCCATACACTAAGTTTCTCTGAGTACCCAGGTTTCGAGCAACCCACCCCACTCGCGCCTAGGCCAGCCTCCTCCGTGCGTCACCAGCCGGCGTTCGGGGAATGCTATGGAATGATGACGAAATGGAGAAATGGTGACGGAATGATGTTGATGCCTAGTATGGGTAAAAGGCAGAACCTCACGAAAAACGTCAGCGCGACCTTGTTCGCCAAAAATATCACTATGGATTTCTCAAGGCCTGACCGAGACTCAAACCCGGAACGCCTGCGTGACAGGATAAACGTCTGACCACTCAGCCACCGCAGGGGAATCACAGATCCATTCTTTACGTTTGTAAAGTGAAACAAAACTAAAACATCCAAACCAATACAACTGTAGTTTCAGTCCCGAAACTGGGTTACGTTTTCTGCATGGTAGCTGTATCCCTGACATAGCGCTGAGATTTTTTTTAAATTTTACTCCAATATTGAAAGATTTGATTGATGGAATTACTTTAGATTAGCTGCCACTTTTACTTTATACAGGGACATCATTTTATTTTTACTTCAATTTTTATTGTACCTGAGTTTTTGAATGTACTTCACTCCCACCCCTTCTACTAAGGAAGTTCCAACTCCACACAGAACCAAGACCGCAGATAGTAAGCAGTACTGAGTTACTGAGTATAGTACGTTCCAGAAATATGTTCGCGTTTTCCAGTGACGAAAGAGCTTTCAATATTGAATCATATTTTCGCACAGGTACTATCCGTTTGCCTACGTCGCATCCCGATTTCCCCCACCTGCTTCTGCTCGCCCCTCTGTAATAGCTGGGCTGTCTTAGCTCTTTTCTGAAAACATTAATTTCTCTTAGGAATTGGAAGTTTACGTAATATTATACAGCTGTTTAATTTAACTTAAATAAAAGGGCCTCGTTAAGTAATTAACTGTCACGTGATTTCCTCCCTTTCTACAATCCTGCGGCATAACCACTTGGACGGACAGTAGATAGCATGTCTGAGTAATTTTATATTTTCGGGTCGGGCAGAAGTGAAGATTGATTTACAGTACGTAGAGTACGTACAAAATTATTTCAACATGAGTTACTAGTACGAAGGACGAAACTGGCAATTGGAATTAGATGCAATAGTCCATAGTGCGATAATATGCACAAGAGAACTAAAGCCTGTATCGAAATGAACGGCCACCATTTTCAAAAATGTGTTTAAATATTCATATTATGATTATTTTTCAATTTAACTTCTTTCTCTATATTGTACGCTAATGTGCTGTAGACAGTATAATATACACTGCATAATGAATACGTTCGCATGGATAACTCACTTCGTGAGTAAAAACACTTATTCTTAATACAGTACTGTACTTTGATTAAAGAAAAACCTAATGAAAATTATCAAACTCAAAATCGCGATATTTCCTAGTTTACGTAAATAGATGAACTACTTTTCTTCCATCCTATACCTAGTAGAGTGATTTGTGTTTTACGCCAGTATCATCGAACTCCAGTCTTGGAGGGGGGAGCAAGCGGTGTTTCCGGTTCTCTAAAGGTATAGACAGGTTAATATTAAAAATGTTAGTAAAAATAAAATGATGTCCCTGTACTTAGATTGGCTTTAACATGAACCGTTCAGAGCAAAAGTGGTGTAAGTCAAAATTGGGTAATGAGGTTTAAAGTAAAAATTCTGTAAAATACAGCGCAAAGTAGCAATTAATATGTCCTCCTTGCTATCCACTGACTACTAATAGTTTAAATAGATTGAATATTAATTGCTACTTTGCGCTGTATTTTACAGAATTTTTACTTTAACCCTCATTACTCATTTTTGACTTACACCACTTCTGCTCTAAACGGCTCACATAGCGCTGGCCCACACGTTGGCACTCAAGAACAAGAATTAATAAAGATCACTGGTCATAGCTATGCATTTTCCGTGAAATCGTATTTACAAATAAATGAAGAGCACCATTCGGAAATCCTGAATAAGTTGAGGAATATACCATGTACATCAACGAGTTCCACTTCTTTTACGCACACGCCTAATAAAACATCAACTGAACCACCAACCACTGAAACATTCAAATTTGAAAATTATACTTTCAATAATTGTTCTTTTTAAAATTATTAATGTTTATTTTTTATTTCAACATCGTTAATTAAAACTTTTCTTGTTTATTTCATCATCCCTAATTAAAACATTTCTAACACTTGTTTATATTATTTAGGTTAAGTTATAGCTTCTGCTATATGATATTATGGATAGTCACGTATCAGAGATTGTTTAATACTAAGATTTATTGAATATCATCTGTCAAGTGACGTTGATTACTGGGATTGAATTGGAATGCAACTGTTTTAATAAAAAATGAAACTGAATCAACAAAGCCTTCATGACTAGTAACCGTCCACAGAGTTCAATGAAGATTCCATAGTTGGCACAACTGATAACAAGAAAGCAGCTAAACATAACACACTGCTGCCATCTAGCGTAATATTTGTAATTTAGAGATGGTACAATAATACATTTGAAGACAGTTTTGTATTTTCGTAACTCAATATTTTATTGTATTGGAGTACTTCGTTACTTCTAATCTTTATATACTTTCTTCTAATAGTGTAATAGTCAATTAAATCCCACTCGAGTTTTGATTTTCTCTAGATAAATCAAAACGTCTAGTGGGATTACTGTTGATAAAACTGCAGTGTAGATCCAAGGTTGCTTTAATAGCTACAGTTGTAGAATATGGAGCTCATAGCAACCACAAGAGACTCATGAGTACATCCGTCTTACTCCGAAAGTGGATGTTGTGCGGGATGATGCATGGTCGTGTTTTGCACACTCCTGAAGTTTAAGCATCAGGTGTCCATTGCCAACTGCACTGTTCAACTTACACGAAATTACCCGAAAGTGGGAAGAAGAATTGAAACATCACTTTATTGTAAACTAGCCGTACCCGTGCACTCCGCTGCACCCATTAGAAATAAATATAAAGTAATTACATAATTAAAATAGGACATTTTCTCCAGGGAACATTCGTGTTTGATAGAAGGATAAATCGTTTAATATGTTCAAATTGCATCCAAATAATTAAAATACGATCATTTTGGTCCAGAGACCACTCATTGCTGCAATGACAATTCCTTTAACATGTTTCTAATTTTTATTGCATGCAACCATAGTTTAATGAACATTGACATCATTTAGATTTAATGTGTATACCTTATTTTACATGTTATAGGTTTCCATTGAATTATGGTAATAACTTAATTGTAACCCTTGTGTTCAACGTATTCAGTAAATGGCGTTTGGCCCACTATGATTCTGAACCCTTCAAATAACTTATATTATGAAGTTACTGTAATAACATTATAGCATTATGTCCATCTAGAGAAGCTACACTTTCCAATGGTGAAATAATAATTAATTATACAAATCGGTTAATTTAGCTTCCGATATCACTTCATACAAACACAGAAACATTCTCTGTAGGCTATGTTTCATAGCTTTCGATTGTTACTGTCCAAGGCCCCATATAAACGAAGTCATTTGTTTTTTATTTCATTATACGGCCTTAGATGGCGGTTATTTTAATTTTAAAACTCATTTATCTCATTAAATATCAGTCCTATCAAACTTTTTCAAGGAATAAAAATTATCGCAAATTATTTTTAAAGAAACTTTTGTTATGTAACATATTTCACAAAAATCAATAATAAGCGAGATATTTCAATTTATTTAATTCAGGCCTCCTTATAACCCCCTTTTAAATAATGTATTTTGAATGCCATATAGCCTAAAATCTAAGTTACAACGAACTTAATTTATATTCCAATTTTCAAATAAATCGGTTCAGCCATTATCGCGTGAAAAAGTAACAAACATACAGACAGACAGACAGACACACAAACAAAAATTTCAAAAAAGCGATTTTTGGTTTCAGGATGGTTAATTATATATGTTAGGACCAATTATTTTTGGAAAATCGAAAATTACCAGAAAAATTTCGACTACAGATTTTCCAAAAATAATTGATATTAACATGTATAATTAACCATCCTGAAACCAATAATCGTTTTTTTTTTTTTTTTTTTTTAATTTTTGTTTGTATGTCTGTCTGCCTGGATGTTTGTTACCTTTTCACGCAATAATGGCTGAATGGATTTCGATGAAAATTGGAATATAAATTAAGTTTGTTGCAACTTAGATTTTAGGCTATATGGCATTCAAAATACATTATTTAAAGGGAGGGTTATAAGGGGGCCTGAATTAAATAAATTGAAATATCTCGCTTATTATTGATTAAGGAATATGTTACATAACAAAAGTTTTATCCTTTGCAACATTTTGATAGGACTGATATTTAATGAGATAAATGAGTTTTAAAATTAAAATAACTGTCATCTAAGGCGGTGTAATGAAATGAAAATAAATGACTTCGTCTATAAGGGGCCTTGAACAACGACAATCGAAAGCTATGAAACATAGCCTACAGAGAATGTTTCTGTGTTTGTATAAAGTAATATCGGAAGCTAAATTAACCGATTTGTAAATTTAAATTATTATTTCACCATTGGAAAGTGTAGTTTCTCTAAATGGACATAATGCTATAATGTTATTACAGTAACTTCTGAGTGAATCGAGGACAGGTAAGATTAAAATAGCTTCTTATGCACAGAAAACTTGATAGGCTATTCTGTACATTCGTTTATTTAAAGGGGCCTGAATTAAATAAATCGAAATATCTCGCTTATTATTGCTTTTTGTGAAAAATGTTACATAACAAAAGTTTCTTTAAAATGATTTCCGATAAGTTTTATTCTATGCAAAATGTTGATAGGACTGATATTTAAGGATATACAAGACTTTTAAAATAACAATACAATACATTTTCACCGCCACCTCAGATTATAGCGTTGTTGTTCCTGCAATAACTCCTCTGTGCAAAATATAAAATTTTTGAGTTGGAAGAAAAAACACATTTATTAATTCCATGGCAATGGTACATAGGAGGTCGTGATTCTTACATTTTCGAAAGAAAGAAATATAATTACATATCACTATATAGCCTATGCTGTATCACTATTTAAGTTATTTGAAGGGTTCAGAACCATAGTGGGTCAAGCGCCATTTACTGAAGACGTAGAAAACAAGGGTTCAAATTAAGTTATTACCATAATTCAATGGAAACATATAGCAAATAATATAAAGTTTACACATTAAAACTAAATGATATGTCAATCTTCATTAAACTATGGTTGCATGTAATAACAATTAAGAAACCTGTTAAAGGAATTGTCATTGCACCAAATGAGTGGTCTCTGGACCAAAATGACCGCATTTTAATTATTTAAATACAATTTAAATTAAGTAACATATTAAACGATTTATCCTTCTATCAAACACGAATGTTCCCTGGATCAAACGTCCTATTTTAATTATGTAATTAATTTATATTTATTTCTAACGGGTGCAGCGGAGCGCACGGGTACAGCTAGTTTGGGTATAAAAAAACAACCTTGTGTTTTAAGTTTAGAGATCCAAAGCCTGCTAACGTGATAAAATTTTACAGTCAGTTTTTTATATTTTAGAATGATTCTATTGCATTTTCAAGTATTTTGGCCTCTCCTTATCATAATAATAACCCTAAGTTCAACTATACTCAATTTACCCCATGGGTGGAGAAATCTGGGTATAATGTGTATTATTGAAGTGAAAGTCGGTTCGAGAATTAATAGTCAGGAGTCTGCAAGTGAGTTTTCAAACTAAAATTTGACCTTTTTCCATTATGGAAAACATAATTTAAAAAAGCGAAGGAATCTCATTAGAGTTCGCGGGAAAAACGTTGAATGTCACAGTTTTGTTAAGGTTGATGTCATTATGTAATTCAATGGATCACTACGAAATTTAATGTTGTTCTTATGAAAAATGGTAAAAAGGAGAATTATCACCATGGATACAGCAATTCTTTCCTTTATTTTCTATAGAAACAGCACTACATCTTGCAGTTATAGACTCAATTAGATCATTATCTAATCCTTAACAGAAATGTGGCATTCATCGTTTTTCCCGCGAACTCTTCAATTTCATTACAGTCAAGTGCTGTCAGTTTTTGTTTATTTAACGACAATAAATTTCTGCACCTACCATGGGCCAAGAATAAACCTCTTGGCTTAAACCATGGAGATGAAAAATATTTTTTCTACAAAAGTGGGGAACGACAGGTTTCCTGGCAACAGAATTGAAATTGGAAGTAGGCCTACGGCTTCCTACATTCACTGCGGAAAGATGGAAAAATCTTTCCCCACGCATTTCTGCACATTACAGTCTTCTGTCTTAAATGAAATATGAAATGCATCGTATTTATATAAAGGACTGAGAATTAGAATAGATTATCCACCAATTTAAATAAAATGAGAAAAAAAACATAATAATTTCAACCCTTCACATTTATGTAACATGTTCTCTCTTATATCTTCCAGTAGATATTCAGGCAACAGTTCTCTTGAAGATACTGTATGGGCTATTCCATCTCAAATCGACCGAAATATAGAGAAAATTGACCTTGCAATTTTTAAATACCATGAAACTTTTTCTGTCCGTAGACAACTGTGATATAATGCTTTGTGCAAAGTTTGAGGCATCAGAACTTCATAGTGTTTAAATTAATAATATTTAAATTTATCGTATTTTCATAAAATTAACAATTTTGAACTGTTGTGGCTCCGAAACCCTTTCACCCAATGATCAAAATCATAGTTTATTTTGATGCTGAGAAGTTAAAGTTTATATTGACATGTAAACAGTTTTTCTTACTTTTTATGGAAATGGAGAAATTTAGATTTTTCTTCATTAAGACGCCTTTGGCCACGAAAAAATATTTTTAAAATATATGGTTAGATTCCGAATTGAAAGTACAAATAAACACATATTTTTTTACTGGTGGTACGTTGATAAAGTATTGAAAATACCAAATAAAGAAAATAAATAGTACGCGCTTGAACTAACCAGCTGACTGTAGGTAGTCGAGACAAGCAAGGCCAGGAGACAAACACGTGATGTGTCGTCTAGCAGTCATGACTGTGCTAGCTTTACCACAGGTTTTCATAAACACAGGAGTAAAATGACACCCAGCGCTCGCTTATCTTCAGCTCTCGGCCAGTGCGTGCGGTACTGCGCCGTTCAAGTCTAGGCGTGTGAAAATAATTTATTTAATACCCTCGAAACTTATTGCCGAGCCACTAAGCAAACAATGCCGAATCCCTCTTAATAATGAAAGGTTTTTTCTCAATATTTTTTTACATTTTTATAAATTGGCAAAAAGCCTAAAAGTAAGTAAAATCAGATTATCTGTCTCTCTGTGTACAATAAAAATAAGGATTACTTCTTAACATAACCTACCAAATGTCAGCTTCAAAATGAGCTCCCGTTCAAAGTTCTGCAGTAAATGGTTCCAGAGTTCTGAGCGCTGAAAGAGACTTGTTTTTCTAAAATACGCTAAATTTGTCGCTCAATAATACGAAAACCGTTTGACTTTCGATAGTATATTTTTGAAAATGCACTCCCCTCGGCACCTTGTGTAAGTAGGGAAAAAATTAGAGTATGAAAAAATGCGAGGTTTTTTACTGATCGATTTCATATGGAATAGCCCTTATATTCACTATTGCTGACACGTCTGGTGGTATGCCCATAAACTCGTCTTCTTTCTCGTCTTCAAAATCCATAATTTTGAACGACCTAAATATTGAAACGTTAAGCATACAAAATGTTGTCCAATCTGAATACCTGTTTGTATCGTCAATGGATTCCTACTAGTGGCTTGGCAACAAACCTGATGACTTGGATGGAAACGTGTTTTATAATTAATTGCGCTCGCGCTCCAAATGTCATACTCGTTTTGCAACGAAGTTCTTTCACACTACAATCTATATATATAATTTGAACTGGTAATGGAAATTACGGGAAAACGGCTGAACGGATTTTAATGAGTGACCCCTCATTTTCATGCCTGGCATCCAAAGTTTTTCGGAAAAGTAGTAGTTTTCAGTGAAATGTCAATTTTCCTACATAATTTTCCTATTTTCCAAAATCCATCTGTTGTCAGTTTTGAGAACTAATTTTATTCAATCACGGCCGACTTGATTGAATTTCAGAACAAAACACACACTACAATAAACAATAGGCTATTACACGAAGGCCATGACCTGCAGGATTGCCGACATATTTAGAGCTCAATTCAATTTGTTATTAAAAACTGATTCTGCAGTGTATAATTTTCTGAGTACAGCTGTGTATCGGATATTCAAATCTACGAAACTTGAGGTGGTTTGATGACATTATTACCATTAGAAATTAAATATTATTATAGTTAATATCATGATGCATCTATTTTTCATTAATTGTACATAATATTGATGCTATATTGATGACATGAAAGTGAAACGTTTTGTGGTTATGTAAGTAAATGTAGAGAATATCTTAATTTAGGTCTTCATTTCTATAATTTACTGAGTAGCTGCTATATATATAACTTAAAAACTTAAGTAAGATAATAATATTGTTATTAAAAATCAAATATTTTTATACTTATTAGCCCAGTGGGGTTGGGTCTTTTTCATATACTTAATGGCGGTGTAGTGTAGATATTGATGTGTCATTGTCTTTAGTATTGGCTCGAGAGAGCGCAAAAATTACAGTTCCTAAGGAAAATATATAAAAAGGTATTACTTACTGATAAAATAAGAGGCCTGGAAAATTTTGTAGTCTCCAGATCATTTCAGCAAGATCTCTTAGTAGAATAAAATGATTTTACGCTCTACATTTCAAGTTCTACATGCAGCAGCTATACGAAAATGCTATTGTTCGAAAGCTTAGCAAACCTGACATTTTTTTAACTTTTGCCTACAATCCACAATGACCTGAAATAGCTACTGCTATCGTCCTGACATTGATACTTGCGTTTTCGCGCTGAAACTCAAAAACTGAAGTTGGATAGGTTCAAGAGAAAGTATTTGGCCTAAAAAAAATCAATTCAGAGGGAGTATGTTTCATTATTATGGAAGCAAATAACTATCAAAAAGACAAGTATTCTTCATTGAAAATAAATCTGAAAGATTTTTATTTGAACGTCTAACGAACTTAGTTTGCAGCAGTATTTGCTGCACAAGCCACTAGTTACAATATACTATTAACTTCTCAACTAGATGAATATTATAGTACGTTCTCCTCGACCCGATCTTCAACTGTGTTGTTCCTAGGCAACGAATGCGTGCCTCCGTGATGTCACACGCGGCCTGACCTGCACTGCGCTGGCGGGACGGCAGCCAAGTGGGTCTGGCAGACAGGTGCTGCTGGCAGGGTGGCATCACACGCGGATCAGAGCTGCCAATATGGTGGCATGCGCGTTTTGATGTCCTGGATACGCGTTGAACTTAAATTGCGAATATGCAGGCAAATTATGCCAAATTTTATTCAAAATTAGTGTCATAAAATGTTACATTAATTCAATATTATATAGGAAAGATTGGAGAATGCTGGATTTGCAATGAAAGACCTGTCCTTGGACAGAAAACCATGAATGAATTAATATATATTTATGCGTTTTCCATAAATTTTTCATGTACAAGGACATAATTTTATTATTTTTTACTAACATTTCTAATATTAACCTGACTATACCTTTCAATCAACGATTCAGACCGGAAATACCGTTTGCTACCCCCTTCCACGACTGGAGTTCGATGATACTGGCGTAAAACACAAACAAATCACTTTACTAGGTATAGGAGGGAAGAAAAGTAGTTCATCCATTTACGTAAACTAGGAAATATCGCTATTTTGAATTTGATAACTTTCATTAGGTTTTTGTTTAATCAAAATACAGTACAGTATTAGCAATGAGTGTTTTTACTCACGAACTGAGCTGTCCATGCGGACGTATTCATTGTGCAGTGTATATTATACTGTCTACATCACATTAGCGTACAATATAGAGAATGAAGTTAAATTGAAAAATAATCATAATAGCCTATGGATATTTAAACACATTTTTGAAAATGGTGGCCATTCATTTCGATACAGGCTTCAGTTCTTTTTTGCATATTATCGCACTATAGACGATTGTACCTAATCCCAATTACCAGTTTCGTTCTTCGTACTACTAACTCATGTTGAAATAATTCTGTACCTACTCTATAAAAGAGTACCTTACGTACTGTAAATACAATCTTCACTTCTGCCCGATCCGAAAAGATAAAATTACTCAGATATGCTATCTACTGTCCGTTCAAGTGGT
This sequence comes from Periplaneta americana, assembly GCF_040183065.1. Lineage (NCBI taxonomy): Eukaryota > Metazoa > Arthropoda > Insecta > Blattodea > Blattidae > Periplaneta > Periplaneta americana. The sequence continues at coordinate 166,583,002 of NC_091128.1, forward strand.
TTTGTCGCAGGATCGTAGAAAGGAGGGAAATCACATGACAGTTAATTACTTAACGGGACGCTTTTATTTAAATTATTTTAAACAGTTGTATGATATTACGTAGACGTCCAATTCCTAACAGAAATTAATGTTTTCAGAAAAGAGCTAAGACAGCCCAGCCACTAGCCTTTACAGAGAAGCGAATAGAAGCTGGTGGGGGAAACCGGGATGCGACGTAGGCAAATGCACGACAGTACCTGTGCGAAAATGATTCAATATTGAAAGCTCTTTCGTCACTGGAAAACGCGAACACAATTTTGGAACGTACTGTTTACTATGACCGTAAGACTACTATGACTGTATATGCGGTCTTGGATCTCTGTGGAGGACGGTTGAACTTCATTATTAGAAGGGGTGGGAGTGAAGTACATTCAAAAACTCAGGTACAATAAAAATTGAAGTAAAAATAAAATGATGTCCCTGAATTTTACGGTATGATGTTTTATGAGTTATAGTACTATGAAACGCCTGTCAGTTTAGACTATACGCACATCTTTCGATATCATTATACTCCAGCATGAACAGTTAAGGTTGAAATTCGAACGTATTACAGTACAAAATAAATCATGAATGTAATCCAATGTGCTAATATAAAAAGATATTTACGTTTGGATATACGATAAATTATTTTATAACCTGTTACATCACAAAGACCTTCATGGTAAGCCTGGACAGTAGACAACCCGCACAAGCTTAGACCTCCGCGTAAGTACTGTCCGTTACTCAGGAGAAGACGAGCGGAAAGAATGTGACCTTGACTATCGCTGTTGATTATAGGGATATCTTATACGAAGTTTTACCGCTAGGTGGCAGGAGCGTTCCATGCGGCGCAACATGTTGTAGGGCTATGTTTTGTCATATGCTACAGATGATTACGTTTTCCCGCTTCTTGGTTTTCTGTGCGTGTGAAAATTATATTTACAATGATTTTGTATAACCTAGTATAATTTAATATAATTCTATATTTTCTTACCTCATAATTTAATTTAATTTACAATAAATAATAACGTAAACCCGTATAATATTCAGAGATTCCCCCTAAGAGATGGGTGGGGAAATCTGCAGTATGCAGAATATAGATACGAGTAAATTGAATGTTCATGAACCTAAACGAGAACTTTGAGAACGAGGTGGACGAATAAAAAAATAGGAACTACCAGGATGTCGAAAGTGAATATTGCGCTCTTAAATCATTAGTATTTAAGAACCGTACGCTAAAAACAGGATATGCAGCCACCAATATGCTTTTTTTTTTAATAGGGAAGGGACTATCGGGATTGAATTCCTTGTATTTTTTTTTCTGTAATTACAGAAAGATTTATTTATTTTTATTTATTTTATTTATTTCAAATATACAGAATAAAGAAATATAATTACAAAACAAACAAAGAGAAATACAAATAAAATAATACAAGCAATATAAAAGGAAGATACAGTAGTATTAACAAAATTTGAGACCGAATGAGCAGCGCTCGTGCTCGGTCGCAGTTCAGATATAATATTAAAATAAAAAATAATAATATAAATAAATAAGTGAAATAAAATAGGAACTAAAATATAATTACAGCGGCAATGGAATTATATAATATAATATTAACACTAGAGAAGAATAATGTCGCACGTGAAAAGTAGGACTAATATATATTTCAAAATCCTAGAATACTAATATAATATAGGTTGATTAATTCATACACATAGGCTATAAATTTATTTAATCAAATTGAAGATATTAACACGTTTCTAATTTTCTTGTTATATGTTAGTGGGTTACATGTTAGAAGTTCTGGGTGTAATTTAGTTAAAGCATTGTACAACCGAGGGCCAAAATTTATGCTATGCTTTAGACCAGCAGATATGACACATTTAGGTTCTACTAATGTTGAATTAATATTTCGTCTTGTGTCATAATTGTGTGTCTGTAATACAAACTTATTACGATTTTTATGATAAAATTTTAACAGCGTATACTTATAAATTTGTTCAATATTAAATACATTAAATTCAGAATAAATTAATTTAGTTGGATAATAGAAACGTTTCTTCAAACAAATTTTAACTATTCGTTTTTGTAGTAAATTTAACGGACTAAGATTAATTTTTGTACTTCCACCCCAAACAATTATACCATATTGAATGATAGACTGAATAATGGCCAAATAAACATTTCGTAGAACTCTAATAGGTAAGTAGCATCGAAGATTAACGAATTTATAAATTGTTTTACGAAGCCTCTTACAAAGATAAGTAATGTGATGAGGCCATTTTAAATTCTGATCAATAATGATACCCAGATATTTGACATACGTGGCTTCTTTCAAAGGTGGACATTTACAACTTTTGGGATCTAAACAATTTTCACTGTATATTATTAGTCTATATTTATCGCTAAATTTTAAATTTTGAACAAATGCAATTTTTAATAGAATTATATATAATATGATCGCAGTAATATCACGATTAGTCGTGCGTTTTGTAGGTTAAGGACATGCAGTTTTGAATACTATGTGGGATGATTTTGAAAATTTGAAGTTAAACATGGTTTTAATAATTAGGGTACAGTACATTAAAAAGATTATTCACGAAATGGATTTCACTACGGATCGTTCTGGATAATAAGCATCCCAGTTTATCGAGAGTTTACTGCAGGCGTAAACTTCGGAGACTCCTACAACTGCTGTATATAATCTAAGCTAACATAGCTCGCTGTCGAGGTTGCATAGCCTATGTTTTTATTAATTTTTCTTTTTCCTCTTCCAAAAGGAAAATGTAGTCAACAATTCCTTACTTGAAGTAGTTACTTTTATTTAACACTTTCGAGGCGCAATTTAATTACTTATATTTTGTTAAGGTTTAAATCATATATTCAGAATATTTCGGGACCTGAATGAAGACAAAAAGCTTTCCCTGGTTTTTATATATAGGAACATTTTTAGTTGTTTTTAAGAGAATTTAATATACTAATACACTACGTATATCCTCAATGTTTATATACCGAAAAACAAATGCACGCGCAAAGCGCATCCCGCAAAGTACACGTGCGCTATCTGTTGGTGCTAGTTCAGGATATCCCTATTATAAACATCGCTCAGATAAGCATCCCAGTAGTCAGGTTATTACTCGTGCAGGAAACATGAGTAACAATGCGTATGGAAATTAAAGCTAAGTTGAACAGAAGGAGACCTAATGTTTCCGCTTACTGCAGTACAAATATTGCACGTGTTGTCGTACGTTATCTGTTCACATCCCTTCCTCCTCAGTCCGCTCTCGTCTTCTCCTGAGTCACCGACAGTAGTGAGGTGTTCGTAAAGGAAACAAATCGCCTGGAAGTATTAACTAACCTGGTACATCATGTATATGTGTACAATGTACAGATTATACCAAATAATTGAAAATTGTATCAAAAGAGTAGTTGTACGTACAAGGGTACAGACCAGAGTGCTGTATTGGAGTTAAATCGCTCGCTTGAACTCGGTCGAATGTCGCACCCTCGAGTGAGATAAGATCGGTCGTGATACGCTCGTAATAAATAGAAGCACAGTACAAGGTCATCTCACCGACACGTCTTATCTTGTATGGAAGGCGACAGATAAGACACACGGTAAAAATAAGGCTTTATTTTCTGCGTTTATGACAAACGTTTAATGGAACAGTCAATGGAACGTACCAAAACAGGAACATGAAGTTATAAATAAAATAGTATGAAAAATTTCGATATACAGTTATTATTGCTAATTAATAATTATTCAATATTTGATTTACCACATATATAATATGATAGGTCCATACATAGTGTTCCGCCTATATACTGCGACAATGTAGAAACGTTTTACAAAATATTATTGATATAGCAGTAGATTAATACCAATATTAGTACAGAGATAACGTCACAGAAAATATAATAAAACGAATAATCATGCTGCACAACTGTTACAGACGAAAAAGATTGATACACTAATTATTAGAGATTATTATTATTACTAGAAAACTTGATACGGTTCTTGCATTATCGTGATTGTGTTCTCCCTTTATAATAATTACATTTACATCCAATAACCTCTAACAGATGTGGCAAAAACAAAATCACTCCTGTTTGGGGGGGGGGGGACAATTACCTACAACATTTATATTACATTTTAAAGCAAGTTTTGTAGTTGTACTATGGAGAAGTTAGTTAGTTAAACACTGCAAAGTTTTGAAATGATAAACATCTATGACGTTACTACACAGTTCATCACTGTAACAAGAACGAATGTCTAACGCTCGGCTTTTACCGTTCGAGGATTTATCGCTCGCGATAATTTTACCCATCATGCATATGCGCTACCTATCGGATTATGCTATGAACTACTTGGCGCTCGAGCGAAAACGTCCGATGCAGACCTCTGGTACAGATCACTTAAAATTGTACCAGATTCGTACAACTGTACCATAAGTGGCAACACTGGGTACCGGTACTCCTTTTCTTAGACTTCTCCAAAGATTATGTCGAGTGATTCTCATTCAGATATTTAATTGCATAAAAGTCCTAAAAAATCGACATAAAGGCCAAAAATACTTAAAAGTCATGGGAAGAGATGGTTGACGTGAAGGAATAAAGACGATTTAATTTTTGACTGCACAGTTAGTAATTACGATAATAAAAATGCAGTATAACTGAATTAGAAAATATAGGTCAGTACAGAAACACATTTGGGATATAAAAAGTGCAGCGAAACGGCACACTTCATTCACATTTTCAAGCACCAGTCGACAGACAGACCTGCGAACCAAAGTCAAAGAAGGAGAGATGACACTGATGGTGAACAGGCTTAGAGAAGATAAATATGTCGCCCTATATATTCGTCAATCAATGCAGTGTAAACTTCAGTTACATTTTTAATTAATTCGTGTTTCTAGTATCAAGAAATGAAGTGTAGAGTGTCCATAGTGACAAACATATTCTGTAAGTACGTAGATGTGTTTTATGTTAAAGGATGTAGGTTTTCAATCAAGTTCCATTGATTAATTATGTCTCTGATGCATGAGCAACCTCGCAAGGGAAGGGTTTCGGCTCGAACAGGAATTTCGTATCCAAAATTTGTATACAGGCCCATCTTTACATCTCTGTAAAGCTCCCAAAAGCATTCGTTTGTGTAATGTGTGGTTTGTCTGTTAGAGCACTGTACAAGTTGAGGGGTGGGGAGAGCACTGAGGGGATGGGACGCCTTACCCGTAAGTCTAGCCTAGACTAGAAGCTAGTGCGAGTGGTAAAATGTCTAAAGCCCATTTAAGAACATTTTTCTCCAACGTTCTGTCTGAAAATATTGCATCTAATCAAAAATGTACACTGTTGTGTGAGTCACTGAATGCGCTCAAGGACGCAACCTTAATAAATGAATCATTCCAAGGCTAGGACATAGAATGTATGATCATTCCACCTAAAAAACTAAATATATCCAGCCTCTGAATATCTATTTACTTAGACAATACAAAATATATGCTCGGAGGATAACAGACTGCATAAGGACTCTTGCTGAGAATCCAGAACTTAACTTGGGAAATCGAGTGTTTATAATGAAAATGCACTCTGTTATTCATATCCAGTTGTCTGCTCCAGTGTACCGCCCTAAGCTTCAGTATACCTGGCAGTCAGCTGGTTACGTGAATCGTGAACAAGTCTCGGACTTCAAAAATGTAATTGAATTGGTCATTGCTAGAAGGCCCTTTGTCCAAAAATGTTAGTTCTGAATAAATCGAAAAAAACTGTTTTTAAGAAATACTAATCTTCGTAGAGCAATGTGGTGACTGTCCATCATAAAGGTATATTTGTGCTTTCTGGAAGCACAATTTTTATTTTCTTGTCATATGTAGTTTGTATAATATTATTAATTAAAAATTCAAATTTAAGGGCCTTTTAGCAGTGAACTTAAAATAATTTCACATTTGGTTAAAAATGGAGTACAGTAATAAAATACAGGATTGTAAATTAAATAAACTACCATTATTTCAAGTTAAAAGTATATTTCTCTTCTTAAAATATATTTTAATTACGTATTACAAAGTTTTAGGCCCTTGTTTTAATTCTAACTTGACGATTTCATTCTGTATTTTCTCTATGTTCTGCTAGTGGAGAATTTACAACTTTCTCATAATAAGGTAACTGTTCATGGGGAATGTAGCATAGAATTTTCTTGATATCCTGCATTTTGTCTGGGTTGATTGCCATCAATTCATCATAAGCAGGACGTTGAGGAAGGACTATGTTTTCAATTCCAGGTAGACAAAGAGCAAAGGTATGCCTAATACAACCATCAATGAACTTGGATGTTGAAACAATATGACGAAGAGTGGCATTGTACATATATTCATAATAACTCGCAGGGGCGAATGACAACTTCGAACACCGAGGTACCTTTCTACCATAAGATTCTACAAAAACCTCTTTTGTAAAACATGGGCCACCAGTTAATGAGTGACTTTATTTTCGTGCATGCATAAATATTTTATATAGCCTATAAAGATTTTTGTGCCCCTTAGGAAATAACATTTTTATGCAATATTCATTTACGTCAGTGATTCAGTGTAAATATTCTGAACTTACCTACAATCCTCACCAGTTCGTCTTTCAGCCACCAATTCTCCAGAGTAAGTCACATGTTCAGTGCCTTTAACTTTGGCTTTCTTTAATATATTTCGTTTCCAACTGCAAGTATCACTACATCTCTTTTTGCTTTTCAAACTCTCAGTCTCCATTTTAATTAGCCGAAATGGCGTATAATATAATAATTTGTATTAAAACACAAATAATGATCAGAGCAGAATAAACAGACCGCTTCAAACAATGAAGATAGCTGATAGTATAGTAAGTATAAAGATTTGTCATCAGATGGAAACACCGCTAAATGACAAGTTCACAGCTAGAAGGCCCTCTATCCTGGAGAAAGGGCATTTTAGCATGACACGAAAAATGAAATGCTCAACTATGCGTGTGTATGAAGGCTTGAGGAAAGTCCTTTTAGCACAGATTGTGTATTTATGTGTAAGGATGTTGAATCTGTAGTTAACTCATTTTTGCAAAAATACGGAGAAAGGGCCTTTTAGCAATGACCAATTCAATTAAGGTGGCATTTGTTTTTTCAGCACTGGAGTATGGTTCAGAAGATTGTTCAGGTGTTGCTTCTGCGTGTTGTGCTTATTGCTCTGCTCCATGCTGTTTCACGCATTTTGGAATCAAAATAACCAGTGCTCTAACATTAAATACCTTACTCTATGCCGATGATCAAGTCATAATTTCCAATTCAGAAGATAATTTACAAAGAGGATTGTATACATTAAATGAAATATTAAAAGATTTTGGGATGGAAATTTCAGCACAAAAATCAAAAGTAATGGCATTTTTAGGACAAGACCCAGTCAGAAGTAAGATAATACACAATAACCAATGCCTCGAACAAGTGCAAAATTTCAATTATCTGGGTTGTGAAATATCTTATCAAAATGAAAAAGATGTGAACAAGAAAATTACCAAATTTACACAAATTCTACGAATAATAAACAATACATTAAAAGCTAAATTAGTACAAAAATCTACAAGAATAAAAATATATAATACACTAGCATTACCCACCCTTCTATACGGAAGCGAGATTTGGACATTAAAGAAAAAAGACATGAACAGAATCAAAGCAACGGAAATGAAATTTTTCAGGAGAACAGCAGGATATACTCTTTTAGACCGAAAAAGGAATGAAGAAATTTTAGAACAATTAGAAGTAGAGTCAGTAGAAGAAAAAATCACCAGATACAAATTCAATTGGCTAGATCATGTAAGAAGAATGGAAAATTCAAGAATCCCAAAAATTATGATGCAATATAAACCTAGAGGACATCGTCGACCAGGAAGACCGTTAAGAAGACTGCTAGATGGGGCCGAAACAGGTCTACAGAGGCCTAATTCGTGAAGGATGATGATGATGATGATGTATTGACCAATACCAACCAAACGGAGAGTTACACAAATGAATGCTTTTACGGACTTCATCACTATTGTGAGGTAAGCTTCTGTACAAATTTTTAACCAAAAATTCCTATTCGAGCCGAAACCCTTCCCTTGTCAGTACGTCGAAGTTTAAGAAAATTGAAAGGGTGTTGCTCTTCATTTGTTACTATACGGACTACCCGAACTTATTCCGAAGGTTGCGACATGTACTTAAATTAATATTCATAATATTGTGTGGTTCACTAGTCCATTGTTGTTCGATTTCTTCATGAATACGATCTTTGTGTGCCTAAAAAACATTTATAGGTCAACAAATTATGTCGTTTGTTTACTTATACTTACTTTTATTTAATTGGCAACAACTTATCTTCAACATCTTTGGCTTTAATGAAAACTCCAGAAGGAATTTCGGTTTCGACAGATCCCGACATCATTTCCAACACAACAGAACATTGTTTATTAAATTCAGAGACTGGTGACTTAACAACAAAGGAATAATAGCAAATACTTTACTATAATGATACCGAACTGCTAGCAGTTCTGCGCACGCGAACGACGCTGGTGCTGCTACCTAGGAGGCCGGTGTGAAGATACTCGCGAAACAAGCTGTAATCAACTGCAATGTATATTGTTGCTGGGCTAGTTGATAGTTTTATTAATTGGTGCTGTGTTAAAATGTCAGGGTGTATGTGTGCTGTTTATAATTGCTACAATTACAGCACAACAAATTGCTCCAAATCGTACCTTCGATTTCCGGGAGTTCATAAAACGTGAGTCAACAAAATTCTTTATTAGGCCTAATGCCTTTGTCTCTGTGTTGATAGAACAATAAAAATTAGCTTTTTTATTTAGGCCTAATAAATGAATAGAAGTTAAAATATATTGGAAATTTTAAGGTTTTAGCAAATTAAGTTTTATTCTTGTCCACATGCCTTTACTAAGCATTAGATTACTACCATTTTTATCTTTGCAGTTGTCAGCAATGGGAATATAAAGCGATATTATTTTATTTCATTCATTTTATTGTCTCACTAAAGCAAAGAAAAAACACGCAACAGTTAATTGCGGAAAATAATATGAAGCATGCAATATTTCTCATAATATGCAGCTTTCATATAAAAAATAATGTTACATTAAATACGGTACTATTCAACATTTCTTAAGTGTCTCGTATATTATTCCACATTAGTAACTCACGTTTTAAACAATACTCCGATTTCCGCTATGTTAATATTTGTATTTGTGGACTTAATTCCACGCCGCTCCGCTAGATGTCAAGTCCGCGATATTTCACACTCACGTCAATGCTGCTAGTATACAGCTGTCCGGTATTATTATAGTAAGGTATTTCATAATAGCAACATATATGGTCTCCCTCAAGAATAATTTTTATTCTACGTATTCTTCTTTTTTTTCAATATACATAGTCCCTAGATACCAAAACAAAACACGCTAAACAAGACATACAAACACAAATCGAATTTATAACTTAAAACTCTTATCAAAAAGTTTGGACAAATGCGCTACAAAATAATGTATGAACCTTTGGCGAAATTTCATGTTTAAACCTCGGGCCACTTGCATCCTCGGCGGCAACCCCGTAGCCCTCACTATAAACATCTTCATTTCGCCCTTGACATATAAATTACTATTTCTTGTGTATTTTCTTAATAATTATTTTTCCGAATAGATCTATTATTATTATTATTATTATTATTATTATTATTATTATTATTATTACTATTATCATAATTAATGGAGAAACTTCTATTGACGAAATCTGCGGATAATGTTTATTGAATCAAAGCAATGTGAAACAAAAAAATTTGAAGGTGTTAAATTTTGACATTTCCGATTAGCAACACTGTTTTGTCAGTTGACAGCCGTAAATCTGGAGTATTTCTTTTTATATTGTTTAATTGACTCTATTACCTTAAGCAGTGAAATAATTAATTTACTTCGTTTTTGAAATAGAAAAATTGCGCAATGTTGAAAAGGAAATCTTAATATTTTAAATGCATTGTAAATGAGAAATTTTTCATTGTATCGCTACTGAATATAACCACAGTCTAGTATATAAAGTCACGAAGCTCAATACGTAGTAAATATGCATCCATAGATAGTTGCTAACCACTAGGATCGCTACTATCGCCTCATTACAGACAATGCGAAATAGTATCTACACAGTCTATTGTTCCTAGTACTCTCATCAACTCAAACTTCGTGACTGTATATACTATACTGCGATATAACGCTAATTAACGCTTCATAATGTAATCTTTCATAATCTAGCAAAAACGTAACAACATTAAAAGTTTAGGCTCTATATAATTTACTTAAATATATACTCCTAAAATAAATAAAATCAGTAATTTTACAAATTGAAGTAATTTAAATGTGTAGCCACGATAAGGTACGCAATAACATCACTTATCCTGGATTCCTGATGAAGAATCTGGCAACCTTGGCCACAATTTATACAAATTACAAGTGAATTTACTTAATATTTCACAGAATAAGGCCCAGGTATTAGCAATTTAACTACGTAAAATGTATGATGATATTTAATTAGCACCGTTCGTATATTTGTCTTCACGTCCGTTTCAATTCACATGCGGATTGTAATTTCAAATGGACGCCACAGCTTCCTTGTTACTCAGCGGTCCACAACGTTGACAGTTGTGACGTAATCTCAATCGCCAATCGGAACATTAATTACTCGGCCTTCGGAAACAATCACATGCGGAATGTTCGTCGTGAAATAATGGCCGCGTAAAACAATGGAAGAGATTCTAATCCTTCCTCATCCATACGTGCTATTGTAATGCATTGTACTGCACAAAGATGGCAGCAGAAGCAGCGCCACAGATATCTAGCTATGCTGGACATCAACTCTCTGGTATAATAGTCCGTGTGACGCTTATATGAGACTGTTTGATAGGCTCCAGACAGACAGAGAAGAGGTGATTCCTTGGGATCTCGGCCTAGAATGTTGGAGTGTGTGTGAAATTGACTTGGCGACGAGGAATCAATAAATTATGAGCAGACGTTTTATTACAGCAGTGCGCACAGAATCGGCAAAATAAACTGGAACCAGATATAAAACTAATTCCGCGGGTTGTGTGTGGAGGGCGTTAAACCTGCCTTCTGTCGCGGACTCACTGAAGCTTGCTATTTAATGTCCTGTTTATATTACAGTTCTACAGACGACCTGATGTGCAGATGCGCTATTACCTCCAATTGAGATGCATTAATCTATAATAATGAGATGATATTTTGAAATATGACACGATATGAAATAATACGACGTCATCTATACTAATAATAAATCTGTAGCCAAAATTTTTCTGGCAATTTTCGATTTTCCAAAAGTAATTGCTGTTAACATGTATAATTAACCATCCTGAAACCGAAAATCGCTTTTTTGAAATTTTTATTTGTCTGTCTGTCCGTTTGGATGTTTGTTACCTTTTCACGCGATAATGGCTGAACCGATTTATATGAAAATTGGAATATAAATTAAGTTCGTTGTAACTTAGATTTTAGGCTATATGGCATTCAAAATACTTTATTTAAAAGGGGGGTTATAAGGGGGCCTGAATTAAATAAATCGAAATATCTCGCTTATTATTGATGTTCATGAAAAATATTACATAACAAAAGTTTCTTTAAAAATAATTTTCGCTAACTTTTATTCTCTTGATAGGACTGATATTTAATGAGATGAAATGAGTTTTAAAATTACAATAACAACGCCATCTAAGGCGCTGTACTGAAATAAAAACAAATGACTTCGTCTATAAGGGGCCTTGGACAACAACAATCGAAAGCTGTTAAACATAGCCTAAGATAATGTTTCTGTGTTTGTATGAAGTAATGTCGGAAGCTAATTAATTGTTTAATTATTATTTCACCAGTAGTTTCTCTAGATGGACATAATTCTACAATGTTATTACAGTAACTTCTGAAACATACAGCAAGTAATATAAAGTTTACACATTAAAACTAAATGATATGCCAATCTTCATTAAACTATGGTTGCATGTAATAACAATTAAAAAACATGTTAAAGGAATTATCATTGCTCCAAATGATTGCTCTCTGGACCAAAATGACCGCATTTTAATTATTTAAATACAATTTAAATTAAGTAACATATTAAACGATTTATCCTTCTATCAAACACGAATGTTCCCTGGATCAAACGTCCTATTTTAATTATGTAGCCTCATTACTTTATATTTATTTCTAACATGTACAGCGGAGCGCACGGGCACGGCTAGTGTTATATAAATTAACATCTTATAGTACCATGTTATGCTCAGTGTTCAATTTTGAATTGAAGTTTCCGGCACTTATTTTTATGTTCAAGACGTCATAGGTTTGTCTGCCCAGCCTAACCAAAGGCAGACAATTGAGAAAGTTCCGTTCAAAGGTACTAAATGCACAATTTATAGATATTGAGGAAAATGAGAAAATTATGTATCTTAGCAACGATGAGTAATGCAATTGCTTTTAATATAAGTTTGCAAGCGTATATGCTTTTATATGAGATCCCAAATTGTCAATAGAGAACATTTTCTAGCATTTCCGGAGTGAATTTAGCTCAGGCTTCAATGATACGGTTCTTTAAATGTTTCACATTCTCAATTTTCTCTTCATATACCAAGCTCTTTATGTAACCCCAAAAGAAAAAAGTCAAGATGTGTTAAATCTGGAGACCTGGCCGGCCATTTCATTGGTCCACGCCGACCAGTCCAATGTCCAGGGAACTGTACGTCCAGTCTGCTGCAACACTTCTGAGGCTTAACCTACCAGAATGAAGAAAGATATCAATTCTTTCCTCTTTCGATAATTCCATCACGGAAATCAAGAAATTTGTTATAGGAAAGCTTCAAATAATCACAACAATGCATTGAAACTCTTACAAGTTAACCAAATAGTAAAGCAGGAAAATTTAATTACCAGAATTGTATAAAAATACCTTTTCCAAAGCCTCCTTAGTACTGTACCATGTTACAAAATATCTGTAGATGCAGTAACTAATGTTTGTGTCATTATGACAGTTATCTTTAAATAACTTGAAAACGATTAGAGATATCTCAAAACAGATTGCACCATTGTTTTTTTTTTCAAAAAAATTCACATGATTTTGACTACCTACATGACCCCCTTTCCATTAAAAATTTCAAAGTTGCATCCAAAATGGCGGCTTTTGAAATAGGGAGGGCTAGAATCGAATGTATCACTGGTAGAGCATTTGGTCTTACAAATACTGTTAACACCTATAGTAGTAATCGAAAATCAAGCATATGGAAGATATTTATATGGTTCCAGACTTTTGATTCACCCAGCAGATGAAAACGAAGTATTGAATCAATTAATTAAGCAAATTGTTTGGTTTTTAATATTCTTCATTACGCTATAAGAATGATGCTGAAACTGATCAGAAAAAGAAAAAAAAATTGGCTGAGTCACTGGCTGAGAAGAAACTGTCTACTGAAGGATGCACTGGAAGGAATGGTGAACAGGAGAAGAGTTCGGGGCAGAAGAAGATATCAGACGACCTTAAGATAATATGGTTGCAAAGACAAAGAGGGAGGTAGAAAATAGGAAAGACTGGAGAATGCTGGGTTTGCAGTGAAATACCTGCCTTTGGAAAGAAAAGTACGAATGAATATGTAATTAATAGTAATATACGTTACAAGAGCGGTATGTTGACGTTTTCATGTTCGAGGAAAAGATTGAAAAAGCGAAACGTAGTTGAGCTTTTTTAATTTCCGAGAACATGAAAACAAACATACCGCTCGTGTATCGTACATTATTTTGTGCGAAGATCGTTTATTACGTACCTGAAAGACGAATTTCTAATTAGTTGCAATGAAATCTCCATCTTGGTTTCTGTTTAATGACGGCAACTTTAGAATACAAAAATATCTGTACTCCAGCAGGCCGTGATATACGTCTGTATTTTTCCCCCAGTCTATAAATGCGAACTTAAAACAAACGGTAAGGTTATGTAATGATTTATTTTTCATTTTAATATTTTAACAATATTATTTATATAACATATTGCAGTAATAACATCGGCATCTGGAATCTCATTGATTTTTTCACGGCTTCTTTAATGTTACTTGTATCAGGACTACAATAAGTTTCGTGGAGTAGTAGACTTTACTTAATTTTTGCAAATATTTAAAAACAATAATTAACATTGCAATTTAGGTGAAATTGCAGTGGTAAGTTTCCAATTTATAATTATTACTATGTTAAACGTCTCTAAAAATAATATGTTAAAAGCCTAAATCAGTACAATGAATGTCGCGCTTAAGCGGTAAGAAGAGGGAAATTATGTGTGTTACGTTGGGAATACTGAATGTGGTATTTCACACTTACCGCGTATTGGTTCTGTGCGGAAAACAAGCAAATACGCACGATCTCGCACAAAAGTAATTACAATTGGGTTTTTTCAATAAATTATATACAAAATTAAGTAGAACGGTCCAAATAATTATTTGGGACAAAATATTTTTATTTTTTTTTAACTTGACCTCTGATCTCACAATTCCGAAAATATTGCAATAATTGAATATCGAAGGAGCCGGATAAGTATACAATCAGTGCAGGTCTGCCAACATAGACCCCCCCCCCCGCACATATTCAACCCACACTTCGCCGGTACATGAGCACCTAGCGAAATAATAACACTCATGAGACCCCAAGTCCTGCGATCGCATGTATTTGCCCGCTATGAATAATGCAGCAGCGTGGGCGACCCGAATATCAGGGAACATTTGTGATGTTAATAACACGCGGACCTCAAAGCCACCAAGTTGTCGGCCTAATCCAGGGATTAAGTTCTTCATCCGTCTCTAGGCTTCGGGGGAAAATGTGTGGCGCGGCAAACAAAAATGTTGTTTGCAGCGCACAGGCGGCTTTGGAACTTGCAAAGCCACAGGTGATATAATACACGAGATCTCTGAGGGGAGAAATATTGAACTGTAAGTGAATTAAAACATTTATTTTAATAATAATTAATATTTTGTTGTTTTAATTATATTTTTTTATTATGATTTTAAATTTTTGTGTAAAATTAACTTTTATTTGTCGATACATAATCTTCTGGATTCTAGAGATCATGCTCACTGGAGGGCATATGATTTTATGAATCACATGCACATATATATTCAGTTCTTCACTAAAAAATTTTGGCATTCACATGGATAATAATCTCAACTGGGACCTGCAAATCACATAAACCTGCAGAAAAGTATATTCTATTATCCATGTGCTAAAAAGGATAAATGTTCATCTCCCCTCTTGCTTAAAAAAGTCCCTTGTGCAGACGCTTGTATTTCCCTATTTTGACTATGCTGACATTTTACTGACTGACCTCTCCAGCGACAACAAAACGAAACTTCAACGTGCTCATAATTTGTGTGTACGTTTTGTAAGCAATATTCGTAAATATGATCACATTACCCCATCCCTGGAAGCAATAGGTTGGCCTAAACTAGATAAGAAAAGAAATTTACATTCACTTCTCTTTCTCTTCGAAATCTTGAACTCTTCTATTCCTTCGTACCTGTCGTCTCGCTTCACTTACCTTTCATTCCACCATAATCTGAACACACGCTCTCGTCGTGAAACAATACTAACAATACCATCCCATCACACCTCCTCATACTCATCCTCTTTCACAATAGCCCTGCCAAGACTCTGGAATTCGCTACCTGCTAGCATCAGGGACTGTCGAAATAAAATTGAATTCAAACGCAAACTTACTAGTGTTAATTATATATATATATATATATATATAATTAACTGCTCGGGAGGAAATTAAACACAGAATAAGTATGGGAAATGCCTGTTATTATTCGGTTGGGAAGCTTTTATCATCCAGTCTGCTGTCAAAAAATCTGAAAGTTAGAATTTATAAAACAGTTATATTATCGGTTGTTCTGTATGGTTGTGAAACTTGGACTCTCACTTTGAGAGAGGAACATACGTTAAGGGTGTTTGAAAATAAGGTGCTTAGGAAAATATTTGGGGCTAAGCGGGATGAAGTTACAGGAGAATGGAGAAAGTTACACAACACAGAACTGCACGCATTGTATTCTTCACCTGACATAATTAGGAACATTAAATCCAGACGTTTAAGATGGGCAGGGCATGTAGCACGTATGGGCGAATCCAGAAATGCATATAGAGTGTTAGTTGGGAGGCCCGGCCGGAGGGAAAAATACCTTTAGGAAGGCCGAGACATAGATGGGAAGATAATATTAAAATGGATTTGAGGGAGATGGTATATGATGATAGAGAATGGAATTAATCTTGATCAGGATAGGGACCAATGTCGGGCTTATGTGAGGGCGGCAATAAACCTCCGGGTTCATTAAAAGCCAGTAAATAAGTAAGTATATAATTAACACTAGTAAGTTTGCCATTTAATCTATCATTTATATTTAAGTGTTAAAAGTAGTGTACGCAAGATTAAATATTGAATCTCTTATATGTAATTATATTTCTTTGTTTCGAAAATGTAAGAATTCACAGTCTCCTATGTACGGCTGCCATAGGATGAATAAATGTTACTCCCATAGCGAATTTGTAAAATAAATTTCTACTACATGATCACAGAAAAACGTAAATACGTAAAACCACTGAGATGACAAAGATTAACTACTTCATTACATAGAGCATTTGGTTAAGTTTATATCAGACGCATATTTAGTAACCATCTACAAATATCAGATTACCTGCAAAAGTTTTAGAATAAAAACAGAACATAGAATTGATTATTAACAAGTTGTTACTAGTTCAACTCAAGCAAGGCTGCAATTGTAGCACCAGGAAGATCATACGAAGTAGTTTTCGTGATTTCCGGTAAGTTCTGACATTTTACAGAGATGAAACATCACTATTTCATACTGTATTACCCGAATATTTCATAATACCAGAAGCACCTCTAGTGGTGCTACGGTGATGATGATGATGATGATGATGATGATGACGATGACGATGACGATGACGATGACGATGACGACGACGACGACGACGAGAACGACGAAATCCTGCGTACTAACTGATGTTAACAAAGCCTAAAATCCAACAACCATTTTTATCTGGTTGAAGTGTGGGAAAATGTCCGCGACATATATTAAAGTGTATTGCTCAAGGGAGGAAGGAAGCGAAGGGAGAATCCGATGGGATAAGAAATGTGACGTGTTTGGATCCCCCGGGAGTGGTCACATTTTCAGTTGCCTTAAAAACAATTTGTACGGATGAGGAAATCAGAAGCGTGTCTCAAAGTTTTCAGACCTCCAAGAAACAGATGAGCATTGACTTGCGGATTATTTTGACATCTGCTTTATCTATAAACTGTCGAGGGGAATGTATGAAAATACAAGGTGTCTCAAATAAACGAGCTTTTCCAAATACAACAAAATAAGAGAGTTGCATAATGAGACAGAAAATAAAAATACAAGAATTGTAATATTACATACCGACCACAGAAAATAATTCATTCTGCAGTCGAATTCCCCACCGCTTTAGAAACAAGCAACAATAACATAGTAATAAGTCAGTAATAAAGCTAAATAATAATCAAACAAGTTTAACCACAAACGTTTTCCAATGTATTATGCCAGTCCAAAGTGTGGAAAAGTGGGAAGGTACTTGTTAACCTAGCTTCAGTACCCTCCCACCATTTTGATTTAACTTCTTTTTCCTACTCCGCAATTTACGTGCACCACATAGTATTAATATTAGGCCTATAATTAGAATATTTCCAATGTCACAAAATAGTTTATTTCAAACATTATTTTTTCCCGTACTCCGCAATTTACGTCCACCACATATTACTCGTACTCCGCAATTTACGTCCACCACTTTTATTTCGTACTCCGCAATTTACGTGAATCACATATTATTCTTGTGGTTAATATTATAATTATAATATTTTAAATGTCAGAAAATAGTTTATTTAAAATATTATTTATTTCCCGTACTCCGCAATTTACGTCCACCACGTATTTCTCGTACTCCGCAATTTACGTGCACCACATAGTATTCTTGTGGTTAATATTATAATTATAATATTTTCAATGTCAGAAAATAGTTTATTTAAAACATTATTTTTTCCCGTACTCCGCAATTTACGTCCACCACGTATTTCTCGTACTCCGCAATTTACGTGCACCACATAGTGTTCTTGTAGTTAATATTATAATTATAATATTTTCAATGTCAGAAAATAGTTTATTTAAAATATTATTTATTTCCCGTACTCCGCAATTTACGTCCACCACGTATTTCTCGTACTTCGCAATTTACGTGCGCCACATAGTGTTATTGTGGTTAATATTATAATTATAATATTTTCAATGTCAGAAAATAGTTTATTTAAAATATTATTTTTTCCCATACTCCGCAATTTACGTCCACCACGTATTTCTCGTACTCCGCAATTTACGTGCACCACATAGTGTTCTTGTGGTTAATATTATAATTATAATATTTTCAATGTCAGAAAATAGTTTATTTAAAATATTATTTTTTCCCGTACTCCGCAATTTACGTCCATCATGTATTTCTCGTACTCCGCAATTTACGTCCACCACATAGTGTTCTTGTGGTTAATATTATAATTATAATATTTTCAATGTCAGAAAATAGTTTATTTAAAATATTATTTTTTCCCGTACCCCGCAATTTACGTCCACCACGTATTTCTCGTACTCCGCAATTTACGTGCACCACATAGTGTTCTTGTGGTTAATATTATAATTATAATATTTTCAATGTCAGAAAATAGTTTATTTAAAATATTATTTATTTCCCGTACTCCGCAATTTACGTCCACCACGTATTTCTCGTACTTCGCAATTTACGTGCGCCACATAGTGTTCTTGTGGTTAATATTATGATTATAATATTTTCAATGTCAGAAAATAGTTTATTTAAAATATTATTTTTTCCCATACTCCGCAATTTACGTCCACCACGTATTTCTCGTACTCCGGAATTTACGTGCACCACATAGTGTTCTTGTGGTTAATATTATAATTATAATATTTTCAATGTCAGAAAATAGTTTATTTAAAATATTATTTTTTCCCGTACCCCGCAATTTACGTCCATCACGTATTTCTCGTACTCCGCAATTTACGTCCACCACGTATTTCTCGTACTCCGCAATTTACGTGCACCACATAGTATTCTTGTAGTTAATATTATAATTATAATATTTTCAGTGTCAGAAAATAGTTTATTTAAAATATTATTTATTTCTCGTACTCCGCAATTTACGTGCAAGTAGTATTTCCCTTACTCCGGAATTTACGTGCACATCATATTTCCCCTATCCTCAATTTACGTGCACCCATCATCAGTTGCTGCACAATTTACATAGGGACTTATCTTATTCTGGAAACTACAAACTCCGAATGCCGTGTGAGGTAGCTGGTCCTCCATTGGGAGTCTCCGCGGGTGGCGGATATGGGAACGCTCACAGATACTAAGTGCATGGCGGGTATCGGGGAAATAAAATACCCGGGGTGGACCAAAACCAGCGAAAACATTGGCAATGGCAGTAAGGGCAGAAGAGAGCATTTGGCACCACTCCACCGGCGGAAAAGGCAGAAGACCGAAGTCACCGCTGCCTTGCGGACGGGGTAAACCCTGAAAGACTAAGAGTGAAGCCACGACAGAAAGTCCGGGCTTCTTGACGGGGGTTTACGTTAGAACAGCGACCTGATTGGGGGGAAAAATTAATGCTATGTACATCAAGCATGAGGCTGAGGCTTTCTATGGACCGCAATGAATGGAGGATAGTCGTTCAACAGGCCCGAATCCTTCAAGGATAGTAGCGCCGAAGAAGAAGAAGAAGAAGAAGATGATGATGATGATGATGATGATTGGTATAAACAGGAAATATTTTGTTAGTGAAAAAAATAGGTATGTTGATGGTGTTCGGGTAAAGGAGGTTGTCATTCTTTGTGAAATGGAGTTTTGTTCAACAGGTGAATACACAAGTTAATTATACAAGAAGTGGGTGTGCAAAAAACAAAAGAATACTTACATTTGATGTGTTTTATTTGTGTAGAAAATTATTTACAATAAAGGTCCGATATTTAATCTTCATTCATCACAATTCTCATTTCATAACATCTGTTTTCACCGAAACACCGTCGATATATACAGGGTGTGTGTGATTGTCAGAAAATTAGGGATGAGAAGTAAAAACGAAGAGAATCAAAAAAGTTCCAGTAAATGTGGGTCCACAAATTGTGAATTTATGATAATATACAACATAATTTTGTGGTGGTTGGGGCACGCTGGATATTAAATAGTAATTTTAAGAAAAGCAATGACAATTTGTTTTAATTTATCAATCACGAGACGGTAAAATTCATAATTTTGGCTTCAACACCACAGAAATGCGATTGAACATACATACCAGAGACTTTTTCGGTTGAACAGTGAAGTTTGTGGATAAACAAGGTACAGTACAGTATGGACATGTTAACTGAAGAATTTTTTAGCAGGTGTCCAAAATGCTGACCATGCACTTGAATGCATCTCTGTAGTCTTCTCCGCAAAGACCCAAGAATGCACTCGAGCAATCCTGAGTCTTTTTTCATTTGCTGGAAGGCATCTGCAATCCGATGTCGCAATTCTTCAGGTGTGGTGATGTGTGTTGTTTATATCAGGCTTTTTGCATAACACTGTACACTTCGTTTCTTGAATCTGTAAAGTCGTCGCATTTGCGTGGAACCGATGACAAGCGAATGGGCGGAGCCTCTCAGTGAGCGTGTTGCATCGGCTCGCGGCCGCTAAGGTATAAGATGCGCGTGGCACAAGGTGATAAGTAGTAAACATTTTAGACCCTGGTCTTCAAGCAATGAGCGTATTCCGAATCTCACCGGTGAGCAATCCGATGGCATCACGGTGTTCCGAATTCCACCGATGACGTCATTGATGCTCCACCGGTGTCGCACCGGTGCCATCAACTTGCAGAGGTGGTGGCAGTCTTCATCAGCCGCCATCAGTGAATCTGATTGGTTCTTATATAGGGCGGGAATTAGCAGACGAATAACATTGTGCACTGTTGTGTCATGGCGGTGTGTTCTGCTTTGGTTCTGCTCTGTTGTTTGTAATGAGCACAACGTAAAAACAATATGTTAATGGCTTATGAGCGAACATGTCAACGGACCAGTTATTACTACCGATTCAAGAAATAAGTTGTTTATGATCTCTTTTCTTTGAACGAGATAGCAGTACGAAAATTTCGCAAAATTTTGCTAGCGTACCACAGATAACCACTTACACAGTCGCCATGACAGCATCGATCCTTCCAGCAGTTTTGTTCCATATTTCGTTTCAACATGACGTCATTGATGCCCCGGACCAGTGAGATTCGGAATACGCTGAATGCTTTCTCCCAGAGCGGCCATTGGACTGGCGCCCTCCACTCACCATTTGCGCAAAGAACTTGTTTTGTCTCTTATACTGTACAGATTCCAGAAACGGAGTTAGATACACGTCCTCCTCTACCTATCCACTGCTCACGATATCGTCTCACACTTAGAAGGAAATGGAATTGGGAGAGTGCGATATACGTACGAAGCATAAATGTTGCCGCTTTACAGTATCCAAGCGGACCCAACCACCAAAAAAATGGCATTATCTCGTAAACGTTTAATTTGCAGACCCGTGTTGACTGTAACTTTTTTTGCTTCTTTTCGATTTTATTTCTCATCTCTAAATGTTTTACCTTCACTCTTGAAACCCCCTGTATATATACATAATAAATGAACAAAATAGTCTATACTACAATAAATCTGTAGCCGAAATTTTTCTGGTAATTTTCGATTTTCCAAAAATAATTGGTCCTAACATATATAATTAACCACCCTGAAACCGAAAATCTCTTTTTTGAAATTTTTGTTTGTATGTATGTCTGTCTGTATGTTTGTTACCTTTTCACGCGATAATGGATGAACGGATTTCGATGAAAATTGGAATATAAATTATGTTCGTTGTAACTTAGATTTTAGGCTATATGGCATTCAAATTACATAATTTAAAAGGGGGATTATAAGTGGGCCTGAATTAAACAAATTGAAATATCTAGCTTATTATTGATTTTTGTGAAAAATGTTACGTAACAGAAGTTTCTTTAAAAATAATTTGCGATAAGTTTTATTCCTTGAAATATTTTGATAGGACTGATATTTAATGAGATAAATGAGTTTTAAAATTAAAATAACTGCCATCTAAGGCCGTATAATGAAATAAAAAACAAATGACTTCGTCTATAAGGGGCCTTGGACAGCAACAATCGAAAGCTATGAAAGATAGCCTACAGAGAATATTTCTGTGTTTGTATGAAGTAATATCGGAAGCTAAATTAACCGATTTGTATAATTAATTATTAATTCACCATTGGTAAGTGTAGTTTCTCTAGATGGACATAATGCTATAATGTTATTACATTAACTTCTCATATACTATAATGTAATGTAGTATAATATAATATAATATAATATATGTAATGTAATATTATATAATATAATTTAAGTTATTTGAAGGATTCAGAACCATAGTGGGCCAAACGCCATTTACTGAATACGTAGAAAACAAGGGTTAAAATTAAGTTATTACCATAATTCAATGGAAGCCTATAACAAGTAAAATAAAATATACACATTAAATCTAAATGATGTCAATCTTCATTAAGCTATGGTTGCATGTAATAAAAATTAGAAACATGTTAAAGGAATTGTCATTGCACCAATGAGTGGTCTCTGGACCAAAATGATAGCATTTTAATTATTTGGATGCAATTTAAATTAAGTAACATATTAAACGGTTTATCCTTCTATCAAACACGAATGTTCCCTGGATCAAATGTCCTATTTTAATTATGTAATTACTTTATATTTATTTCTAACGGGTGCAGCGGAGCGCACGGGTACGGCTAGTTTTTAAATAAAATAAAAAGTATTCTTTTTTTCTATATTTATATCATTTCTTTTTTTCTTCCTTTCTACTTTATTTCTGTTCGCCTATGAATAGCTGTTCCATTTGAATTTGAGAGTATGTGGATGCGTTCAGAAGTGTGATTACATGTGTGCCTGTAGGTTGCAGTAACGGAGATCAAATGAAAAAGTATGTTATGTAACGTAAGAGGAATGTAACTGATATTTTTAGAATCGAAATTGTTTCGGAATGCACAAAATCTTTAATGAGGCTAGTGACGAATTATGTGTGATACTTGTGAAACTCATTTTTTCTCTTGTCAATTGTTTTACTTCGGAATTCTTGGTTATGTATTCGTGACCAACATGCCTTCAGGTACACAGCGATTGCGAGCCTTCTGTTTCAGCGTTGCTGAAATTCTAAAGCGTAAGTTATCCCTACTGCTATCAGGCAATACATCTCACTTGACGATATGTGTCAGAGAAAAAACATTAATTGTTTGTATACATGTGAAGTGTGATTAGTGTAATATGTAGCTAATCGGCGATGTATCCAATGGAGGGGGAAAGGAACTGGACATCCTACTCCATTCGCTTCTGCCTTAGTTGCCTCATGAGTGATGTATTAGTGGTGTCACTTATGAGATTCCAACCTGTCTTCGGACACATGACTAACCAATAACTATAATTACTTCATAAACTACTACAACAACTTCAACAACAAATACTACAGCTAGGCCTACTATTACTACGATGAAAGAGTAATGGAACGGAGAAAAATTCTCTCCGGCGCCGGGATTTGAACCCGGGTTTTCAGCTCTACGTGCTGATGCTTTATCCACTAAGCCACACCGGATACAACCCCGACGCCGGTTAGAATCGTCTCAGATTAAGCTCCAACTCTTGGGTTCCCTCTAGTGGCTCTGTATCCGGTGTGGCTTAGAGGATAAAGTATCAGCACGTAGAGCTGAAAACCCGGGTTCAGGTCCCGGCGCCGGAGAGAATTTTTCTCCGTTCCATTACTCTTTCATCGTATGATGACGCAGAATATCTGCATGGAAATATCATATGTACTTCGGTACATTAAAATAATATATATGATATGCGTAAATCACTTCGTGATTTAAGACGGCGCTTATTCCGTCGGATCCCGGCCAACTAGTCACTCATATCGAGTGCACCTCAGCACATGTGTGGACTTCGATCCTGCGTTCATAGACATCTATGACGTAGTGCAGAGGGCGGCCACTAGAGGGAACCCAAGAGTTGGAGCTTAATCTGAGACGATTCTAACCGGCGTCGGGGTTGTATCCGGTGTGGCTTAGTGGATAAAGCATCAGCACGTAGAGCTGAAAACCCGGGTTCAAATCCCGGCGCCGGAGAGAATTTTTCTCCGTTCCATTACTCTTTCATCGTATGATGACACAGAATATCTGCATGGAAATATCATATGTACTTCGGTACATTAAAATAATATATCTACTATTACTAGCCTACTGCAACTAGAATAATAGCAACTACTACAAGAACTACTACAACTACAATAATAGAAACTACAACTACAACAACTACTACTGCTAGTACAATTACAATAACTACTACTACAACTACAACAACTACTACTATTACAAATACTACTACAAGAACTACTTCTACTACAACCGGCGGCGGATTTTCAGGGGAGGCAAGGGAGGCTGAGCCTCCCCTAATATTTTACTAGAACACAATATGGCAGTAATAATTTCAACTGAACTAAGATCACAGACAAGTTACAGCAAATGACGATCATTTTTCCATTCATATTAATTTTATTATTCACTACGAATAAGATATAAGTTACGTAAAGTCGACCAAATTCGGTTGGCGATGCCCGCTCGCTATATTGTAGATAGTACAAATAATTCGTTCTGAAAAACAACAGATAGCGCTGTAACTTGTATAGTCGACATCTATCAGCCTGCTGTGTCTATGCGAGAGCGGGAGAGAGGAGTCGGCTACATGACGCTACTCCCCGGTAACCATGACAACAGCAGTTCAACCAATAAGATAGCTGGTTAGAGGAGTGTTTAAACTTGACTAGAACGCGCGAGGGGAGCCGATTTGGAGACGAACTACCCACGGCTGACAACCGTACTGCTTATAGTTACGGCCGGTTTCGGCTGTATTGGGAAGCTCTCTCTTTTTCTCTCTTCTGGTTTTAGAAAATTGAGTGACGTGTTGTTAGTTTTCTCTTGTTTGCGGGTGTTCTTGTCATTTTATTCTTTTGTGTTACGAGATGTATTTACTTACACATTATTTTAAATATATCGAGAGTTTAGAAACAAACGCAGATTTGTCTCTAGCTTCTTGTAGTAGCAGTTATTCAGTATGTTGTGACCTATTTGATCGGTTTGAGAAGAAAGAGGAATGTCCAGTTAATTGAGCTGTAAAATTAGACTATGTAATAGTAATGAGCAAGCCCCGGATTCTTAGGTTCGAATCAATTTTGTTGCTATCTCGTTACTCTCAAAATATTGTTTTTCTTGTTCGTTTTATGTAGCAAAGAGTAACATTCCTAAATGTAATATAACCTGAAAAGACCTAATTCGTAGGTTAGGACTTAAAGTGTCCCAAAGAGTGGCAATCTTTACCAAGCCGTTGTAATATATTAACAGTATGTTGTTTATTTTTATTTTTTTTCCCCCGTAAAATCATATAAATTCCTAAACATAAGATTTAAAATCCTAAAACATAAATTGTAAAACCTAATTTTAATTTCTTAAAATCTATAAATTCTGCGCTTGGTAATGAGGTACGTCACAGGCCTTATATTTTTATATTCTCATCATTCACGTCTTGGCCTTCTCAACTTTCAAACCCACCGTCCGCCACTGACTACAACTACAACAAATGCTGTTATTACAACTACCAGTACTGCAACAAGAACTACAACAACTACTATAACAGCTATAATAATAACTACTACAACAACAACAATTACAACAACTGCAACTACTAACTTCTATTACAACTACTACTACTATAACAACTAGAATAATAGCAACTACTACAACTACAGTAACTATTACAACTGTTAATACTACAACACAAAGTATATGATTATGTCTCATGAAATGTAAATAGAAAAATTGGAGATTTATCTTTCGAAGGGGTGGAAAAATTCATATATCTTGAAGCAACAGTAACAAATATAAATGACACTCGGGAGGAAATTAAAAGCAGAATAAATATGAGAAATGTGTTATTATTCGGTTGAGAAGCCTTTGTCATCCAGTCTGCTGTAAAAAAGTTGAAAGTTAGAATTTATAAAACAGTTATATTACCGGTTGTTCTGTATGGTTGTGAAACTTGGACTCTCACTTTGAGAGAGGAACAGAGAATAAGGGTGTTTGAGAATAAGGTGCTTAGGAAAATATTTGAGGCTAAGAGGGATGAAGTTACAGGAGAATGGAGAAAGTTACACAACGCAGAACTGCACGCATTGTATTCTTCACCTGACATAATTAGGAACATTAAATCCAGACGTTTGAGATGGGCAGGGCATTTAGCACGTATTGGCGAATCCAGGAATGCATATAGTGTTAGTTGGGAGGCCAGAGGGAAAAAGACCTTTGGGGAGGCCGAGACGTAGATGGGAGGACAATATTAAAATGGATTTGAGGGACGTGGGATATGATGGTAGGGACTGGATTAATCTTGCTCAGGATAGGGACAAATGGCGGGCTTATGTGAGGGCGGCAATGAACCTCAGGGTTCCTTAAAAGCCATTCGTAAGTAAGTAAGCAATTACTAGTACTAAAACAAGAACTACTATAACAAGAACAACTACTACAACTACCACAATAACAAATACTACAGCTACTGCAACTTCAACAAGTACTACAGCTACTGCAACTTCAACAACAAATACTACAACTACTGCAACTTCAACAACAAGTACTACAGCTACTGCAACTTCAACAACAAGTACTACAACTACTGCAACTTCAACAAGTACTACAGCTACTGCAACTTCAACAACAAATACTACAACTACTGCAACTGCAACAACAAGTACTACAGCTACTGCAACTTCAACAAGTACTACAACTACTGCAACTTCAACAAATACTACAGCTACTGCAACTTCAACAACAAGTACTACAGCTACTGCAACTTCAACAACAAATACTACAACTACTGCAACTGCAACAAGTACTACAGCTACTGCAACTTCAACAAGTACTACAACTACTGCAACTTCAACAACAAATACTACAACTACTGCAACTGCAACAAGTACTACAGCTACTGCAACTTCAACAAATACTACAGCTACTGCAACTTCAACAACAAGTACTACAGCTACTGCAACTTCAACAACAAATACTACAACTACTGCAACTTCAACAACAATTATTACAACTACTGCAACTTCAACAACAAATACTACAACTACTGCAACTTCAACAACAATTATTACAACTACTGCAACTTCAACAACAAATACAACTACTGCAACTTCAACAACAATTATTACAACTACTGCAACTTCAACAACAAATACTGTAACTACATTCATAGCAACTACTACAACTGCAACTACAACTACTGCTACTACTACTACTACTACAACAACAAGATAAATTTGCGCTATTCGTAACTATTTTCAACAGGCTTTCTGACAATACCCTCGTCCTCGCTTCCATTTCATTTCACTATTATCCATTTCAGTTTTAATAATCTAATTGATTATAAAGAAATGTATCCAGTGCTAGTTATGCTAATCAAGCAGTTGGTGTTGCAGTACAAGTCGTGTAGAGCACGTTGCATAATCACACGGCCATTCTCTCATTATCCTGTTGTCCAGCTTCGCCACAGCAGCGACCACAGATTCCCTCGTTCGCGATGTATGTTAGCGGATTAGACCATGTTCCTCACCTCTGTATTTCTCTGGATAGAATTTTACTCTGGTCTATGCTCTTTTGTCAGAACTAATAGTAGGCCTACCTACGCACTTCTGCGCCCTGCAGTACCTATCACATGTTTTGAAAAATACTCTAAGAAACATTCATATAAAGATTTGGCACTTTGTATCTGCAGTGCCTGGGAAAAGTGACACAAGTCAGTTTCCACAAACCTTTTTTGATAATTTATTGACAACTTACACTGGTTTATGTCGATTTGATTTTTTTCTGTATGAATTATTGTAATTGGAGGAATACCTATGTATTTTTTCCAAGCTAGCAGATGTTCCGTAAGTTGTCAATAAATTATCAAAAAAGGTTTGTGGAAACTGACTTGTGTCACTTTTCCCAAGCACTGCAGATATTGCAGTCAACATTTTAACAGCCTCCCTATGGATATGAAAATTGCTTTAATGAGAGTTCATTCCCCGTCTATTATTGAAATGCAGTAAACAAAAGACTAAACAGATGCGACATACACGAAAAGAAACTAGCAAAGATCTCACATTAAAAGATATAGGCTATCGTTGGTTTCATGGTAAAAGTGACCAAGTCACATTCCAAGGCTTCCAAAGATTATGAAAATTTAAGACATAATTTTATATTAAAAACTAATAATATAGCACAATTACCTTCAAAATAACTTATTACTAACATCTAAAGAAGTACTAAAAGAGGCGGTCACAGCGTGGTGTCGACCACACCACCTCATTCTAGTGCCGAGGTCATGGAAAGCATGGGGCTCTACCTCCATGCCCCTCAAATGCCTTCATGGCATTACGGGGATACCTTTACCTTTTATCTAAAGTAGGGCTGGGGACGGAGCGGTTCGGTTCGGAGCAGTTACTGTGACGTCATTACTCGGTTGAACCAAGTACAAATTTGTGGCGGCAGATTTAAAATTTAGATAGATTGAGTCGATTTTGGAACGTACTTTGAAAGTGAAACCAAGCGTGTTTTAAAAGCGTTGTAGTAAAGCGCTTTCGCTTTTCCGATTGACGACGAAAAAGTGCTTCTCTTCATTGCAAAATGGCGGTTGCAAATTTAATTTGCGTGATTACAACTGTTTGCGGAGTTATTTTGTATGAAAGGCCTATTTAACCTTCAGTGTTGATATATATGACAGACGAAATAAAATTGATAAAATAATTTATAATACTAACAGCTAATAAATTAACATGTGAGGTGAACGTTAAACGCTGCAGCTAAGTAAAAAAGAAGTTAGAAAGAAACGGGCTCCATGAAGCGCTGCCTAAAACGCTTAAAAATAACACACAGAATTATTTACTATTACGGAAAGTGGATAAAATATTCAATGAAACGTGGAATCTTAAACTGAAGAACATAATGCTTATTTATTTTATAACATTACTAGCCTTCCATACAACCATGTTCTCTTTGGTGAAGAGTAATATTATTGATAAATTAAAGTAATTAGGTAACATAATTCGTAGAAATAAATACAAATAAAATGATGACTGATGAGGTAACACAAATCCAATAAACACAAATAGAAGAAAAACATCATGCACTTCTTTTTTTTAACATATTTTAATATTAATCAAACACTCTAATATGATGATAATGCTAATAATAATAATAATAATAATAATAATAATAATAATAATAATAATATGTACAGTAATATGTTCAGACTTTCAGTGTTCATTAGGCCCACTTGACAGGTCATATAATAGGATGAACTCCTCTTCAATACTAGAGGCCTTTCAGCCCGCCTTGGGGATAAGGAAATAATTTGTCCTGCAGCAGAAAATATTTAAATACAACAGTACCTACGTTGTTGCCTGCTACAATTAAGTAAAACACGAGAACTCTGTTTGAACGTTTGAACTGACCGGTAACGGCTACGGTTAACCGAGTACCTTCGGTGCTCCGCTGGCAAGCACATAAACCGATAGAACCGAGTAACTCAACGGTTCTACTCGCTCCGTCCCAGGGCCCTAATCTAATTTCTAATTGGATCATTAAACCTTTAAATGCCTTTTCCCAACAATTTTGCATTTTGGACTTGGTCACTTTTACCAAGAAACCGACGATATGCTGTTGTCACAGTACTGTTTTCACAGTCCTTCTTTCTTTGTATGTCCGAAGATTGATTAGAATCTCATCAGTGACATCCATAAGGCATAATTCTTGAAGCAAGGACATTAAAGTGTAGGGTGGCCAGTTCCTTTCCCCCTCCATTGCATACATCGCTGACTAGTAACATATTAAGTACACTAATGAGACAAGTGCGTTTCCAATTCACTGCGGGCTAAAGCAGGGAGATGCACTATCATCTTTACTTTTTAACTTCGCTCTAGAATATGCCATTAGGAAAGTTCAGGATAACAGGCAGGGTTTGGAATTGAATAGGTTACATCAGCTGCTTGTCTATGCTGATGACGTGAATATGTTAGGAGAAAATACACAAACGATTAGGGAAAACACGGGAATTCTAGTTGAAGCAAGTAAAGCGATACGGTTGGAAGTAAATCCCGAAAAGACAAAGTATATGATTATGTCTCGTGACCAGAATATTGTACGAAATGGAACTATAAAAATTGGAGATTTATCCTTCGAAGAAGTGGAAAAATTTAAATATATTGGAGCAACAGTAACAAATATAAACGACACTCGGGAGGAAATTAAACGCAGAATAAATATGATCAATGCGTGTTATTATTCGGTTGAGAAGCTTTTATCATCCAGTCTGCTGTCAAAAAGTCTGAAAGTTAGAATTTATAAAACAGTTATATTACCGGTTGGTCTGTATGGTTGTGAAACTTGGACTCTCACTTTGAGAGAGTAACAGAGATTAAGGGTCTTTGAGAATAAGGTTCTTAGAAAAATATTTGGGGCTAAGAGGGATGAAGTTACAGGAGAATGGAGAAAGTTACACAACGCAGAGCTGCACGCATTTTATACTTCACCTGACATAATTAGGAACATAAAGTCCAGACGTTTGAGATGGGCAGGACATGTAGCACGTATGGGCGAATCCAGAAATGCATATAGAGTGTTAGTTGGGAGGCCGGAGGGAAAAAGACCTTTGGGGAGGCCGAGACGTAGATGGGAAGATAATATTAAAATGGATTTGAGGGAGGTGGGATATGATGGTAGAGACTGGATTAATCTTGCTCAGGATAGGAACCAATGGCGGGCTTATGTGAGGGCGGCAATGAACCTCCGGGTTCCTTAAAAGCCAGTAAGTAAGTAATCAGACAAGATATACACAAACAATTGTTCTTCCTCTGACACATATAGGATGTTTCAAAAGTAATGGTGAAAATGTAGGGATGAGAGGCAAAAAATTCCAGTAAATATGGGTCCACAAATTAACCATTTATGATATAACGCCATTTTATGCTGGTTGAGGCTCACTGAATACTAAGTACTAATTCTAACAAACAAAAGTTGTGACAATTTTATTTAATTTATCGATCACGAGACAGGAAAAATTCAACATTTTGACTTCAACACCATAGAAATGTGATTGAACATATACGAAAAAGTCCACACCTGTGGAGTAACGGTCAGCGCGTCTGGCCGTGAAACCAGGTGGCCCGGGTTCGAATCCCGGTCGGTGCAAGTTACCAGGTTGAGGTTTTTTCCGGGGTTTTCCCTCAACCCAATACGAGCAAATGCTGTGTAACGTCCGGTGCTGGGCCCCGGACTCATTTCACCGGCATTATCACCTTCATTTCATTCAGACGCTAAATAACCTAGATGTTGATACAGCGTCGTAAAATAACCCAATAAAATAAAATAAAATATACGAAAAAAACTTTTTTTGAACAACAGTAAATTTTGTGGATAAACAAGGTACAGTACAGCATGAACATGTTAACTGAAGAATTTTACATCAGGTGTTCAAAATGCTGACCATGTACTTAAATGCATCTGTCTAGTTTTCTCCGCAAACGTCCAAGAATGCGCTCGAGCAATCCTGCGTCATTCTTCATTTGCTGGAAGACATCTACAAACCGATGCTCCAATTCTTCAGGTGTGGCGATGTCTGTTGTGTAAATTAGTCCTTCTGCATAACCCCGTACAAAAAAATCCAAATGATTTAAATCCGGTGATCTAGGTACAGGTCCTCCTCTACCTATCCACCGTTCACGATAACGTCTGTTTAGATATTGTCTCACACTTAGAAGGAAAATTTTAAATTATAGTTTATTTAACGACGCTCGCAACTGCCGAGGTTATATCTGCGTCGTCGGTGTGCCGGAATTTTGTCCCGGAGGAGTTATTTTACATGCCAGTAAATCTACTCACATGAGCCTGTCGCATTTAAGCACACTTAAGTGCCATCGACCTAGGCCGCAACCTCGAGCACAGAAGGCCAGCGCTATACCAACTGCGCTATCAAAGCCGACTAGAAGGAAATCTGATGAGGAGAGTTCAGCATACTTACAAAGCATGAATGTTTCCGCTTTACCTTATTCAGACTTTCAGTTCACTGGCGGCCTCAACCAGTAATAAAATGGAATTATCTCGTAAACGTTTAATTTGAGGACCAATGTTCACTGGATATTTTTTAATTCTCTTCCTTTTTACTTCTCATTCATAAATTTTTTGACCATCACTTCTGAAACACCCTGTGTAGTGACGTAAGATATACGTCTGATAACATTTATTTATTTATTTATTTATTTATTTATTTATTTATTTATTTATTTATTTATTTATTTATTTTCAAATTTCAAATGCATCGGAAGATGCTCTAACATAATCAAATACAAATTTATACAGGATTAGTTAAAAGTCCCGCACCACCTAAATAACTTTTGAAGCATGTGGTTCAGTGACATGAAACTTGGTATGTGGGGATAACCGTATACTAAGAACTCAATAATGGTATTACGGAGTTTTTTCTACTTCCGGTTTAACCGGAAGTAACTCCAACTCTCTTATTTTAAATGGAACAACCAATATACATATTTTTTTATTTTTGAATAAAGCTCATTAAGAGCTTTTGAAAAATTACCCACACTTGATACTTTGTACAAATTCAGTGTTGCTAAGTCAAGAAAACAGAAAAGTGTATCGAATATTAAAATAATAAATGCACCATCTAAATAACTTTTGAAGCATACGGTTCAGTGATATTAAACTTGGTATGTGAGGATAACCATATACTATGAACTCAATAATGGTATTACGGAGTTTTTTCTACTTCCGGTTTAACGGAAGTAACTCCAAGTCTCTTATTTTAAATGGAACACCCAATATATATATATATATATATATATATAGTTTTGAATAAAGCTCATTAAGAGCTTTTGAAAAAGTACCCACACTTGATACTTCTGTACAAATTCAGTGTTGCTAAATAAAAATGGAAGGTGCAAGATATTCCTAAAGCCTGATTAAATCATTCCTTAAATGGTTTCTATGATCGAGTGACACATTGTAAAGCAGCTGAGGGCTACCAATTTGAACACATAATTCAGAAGGTGAGCTAGTTTTGTTTTGTTTTTATTAAAGAATGAGTATTTTATTATTATAATATTCGATACACTTTTCTGTTTTCTTGACTTAGCAACACTGAATTTGTACAGAAGTATCAGTGTGGGTACTTTTTGAAAAGCTCTTAATGATCATTATTCAAAAATAAAAAAGTATATTGGGTGTTCCATTTAAAATAAGAGAGTTGGAGTTACTTCCGGTTAAACCGGAAGTAGAAAAAACTCGGGAATACCATTATCGAGTTCTTAGTACAGGGACATAATTTGATTTTTATTAACATTTTTAATGTTAACCTGGTTATACCTCTGGATCAACACCGTTTGCTACCCCCTTCCACGACTGGAGTTCGATGAAACTGGCGTAATGAACAAACAAATCATTTTGCTAGGTATAGGAGGGAAGAAAAGTAGTTCATCCATTTACGAAAACTAGGAAATATCGCGCTTTTGAGTTTGATAATTTTAATTAGTTTTTGTTTAATCAAAATACAGTACAGTATTAACAATGAGTGTTTTTACTCACGAACTGAGCTTTCCATGTGGACGTATTCATTATGCAGTGTATATTATGCTGTCTACAGCACATTAGCGTACAATATATAGAATGAAGTTAAATTGAAAAATAATCATAATATGGATATTTAAAGATATTTTTTAAAACGGTGGCCGTTCATTTCGATACAGGCTTCAGTTCTTTTGTGCATATTATCGCACTATAGACTATTTTACCTAATTCCAATTACCAGTTTCATCCTTCGTACTAGTAACTCATGTTGAAATAATTCTGTACCTACTCTATAAAAGAGTACCTTACGTACTGTAAATTCAATCTTCACTTCTGCCTGATCCGAAAAGATAAAATTACTCAGACATGCTATCTACTGTCCGTCCAAGTGGTTATGTCGTAGGGTCGTAGAAATGGAGAAAATCACGTGACAGTTAATTACTTAACGAGGCCCTTTTATTTAAGTTGTTTTAAACAGTTGTATAATATTACGTAGACGTCCAATTCCTAACAGAAATTAATGTTCTCACAAAAGAGCTAAGACGACAGCCCAGCCACTAGTTGGCGAATAAAAGCAGGTGGGGGAAACCGGGATATGACGTAGGCAAATGGACGACAGTACCTGTGCGAAAATGATTCAATATTGGAAGCTCTTTCGTCACTGGAAAACGCGAACATATTTTTGGAACGTAGTGTTTACTATGACCTTAAGGCTGCTATGACTGTATATGGGGTCATGGATCTGTGTGCAGGACGGTTGAACTTCATTAGTAGAAGGGGTGGGAGTGAAGTACATTAAAAAACTCAAGTACAATAAAAATTGAAGTAAAAATAAAATGATGTCCCTGTATATGGTTATCCTCACATACCAAGTTTCATGTCACTGAACCGTATGCTTCAAATGTTATTTAGGTGTAACTAACCCTGTATAATAATACAGAACAGAACATATAATACAGAATAATACTTCAGACTACAGAATGTAATTACAACAATAGCAAATAGAAATAAAATAATACAATCAATATAAAAAGAAGATACAATAATATTAATAAAATTTGAGGACCGAATGAGCAGCGATCGTACATAAGTTATCAGCCAGAACTCAATCAGAGGTATACTTTTATCTGTCAACATATCAATTTCAGAACCCATGTTTATTATAATTTTTTTCTTGTTCTTATGAATAGTACTTCCTCTCAAAATATTACTCTCTATATTTCACTTACAGTAAAAAAGAAGTACACAGTAAACTCTACTTGAAAGTTGCAATATATTTGTGCAGAACCAAAATTTTTTAAAGCTACCTAAATTTGATATGGGGAGGAAACCCTGTCTGTTTCATCCCTTTTTTTTTTTTTGCATGATATTTCATCCCAGCATCGGAGCGTCAGGGGTCATAATCATGCTTCAAAGTCACCCCGTATCGTTTTGAAGTACAACCCCTGCGCCTACGAAGTCCCTGCGTTTTATGAGGGGGTAGTTCTCTCCCTCTCCGGCGGAGAGGGTTGTTACCCTAAATTTAGCCGAGATAGTTTTGTTGTAATTGTCCCTCCCTCTCAAAATATTAGACCTGTTTTTCTTAACACTCTGTATATTTCACTTACAGTAAAAAAAAGAAGTACACAGTAAACTCTACTTGAAAGTTGCAATATATTTGTGCAGAACCAAAATTTTTTAAAGCTACCTAAATTTGATATGGGGAGGAAACCCTGTCTGTTTCATCCCTTTTTTCGCAATTATATTTCATCCCAGCATCAGAGCGTCAGGGGTGATAATCATGCTTCAAAGTCACCCCGTTTCGTTTTGAAGTACAACCCCTACGCCTACGAATCCTTGCGTTTTATGAGGGGGTAGTTCTCTCCCTCTCCGGCGGAGGGGGTTGTTACCCTAAATTTAGCCGAGATAGTTTTGTTGTAATTGTCCCTCCCTCTCAAAATATTAGACCTGTTTTTCTTAACACTCTGTATATTTCACTTACAGTAAAAAAAAGAAGTACACAGTAAACTCTACTTGAAAGTTTCAATATATTTGTGCACAACTATGTTTTTTTTTTAAGCTACCTAAATTTGGTATGGGGAGGAAAACCCTGTCTGTTTCATCCCTTTTTTCGCAATTATATTTCATCCCAGCATCGGAGCGTCAGGGGTGATAATCATGCTTCAAAGTCACCCCGTTTCGTTTTGAAGTACAACCCCTACGCCTACGAATCCCTGCGTTTTATGAGGGGGTAGTTCTCTCCCTCTCCGGCGGAGGGGGTTGTTACCCTCAATTTAGCCGAGATAGTTTTGTTGTAATTGTCCCTCCCTCTCAAAATATTAGACCTGTTTTTCTTAACACTCTGTATATTTCACTTACAGTAAAAAAAAAGAAGTACACAGTAAACTCTACTTGAAAGTTTCAATATATTTGTGCACAACTATGTTTTTTTTAAGCTACCTAAATTTGGTATGGGGAGGAAAACCCTGTCTGTTTCATCCCTTTTTTTGCATGATATTTCATCCCAGCATCGGAGCGTCAGGGGTCATAATCATGCTTCAAAGTCACCCCGTTTCGTTTTGAAGTACAACCCCTGCGCCTACGAAGTCCCTGCGTTTTATGAGGGGGTAGTTCTCTCCCTCTCCGGCGGAGGGGGTTGTTACCCTAAATTTAGCCGAGATAGTTTTGTTGTAATTGTCCCTCCCTCTCAATCGATTACACGCGGCAGTGCCGGGGGAGGGGGTGTAATCTTATTCGTATGAATGGGGTGCAGGCAGCCGGCGAGAGGGTTGTTGGTATCGATCGGCCGCCCGGCAGCCGGGCCACGAAGTGGGCGGGGTAGCTGCACCAGCTGCTGCTGCTGCTCCTGCTGCAGCTCCTTACCTGCCGACACTAATTGCTACGCACTTCCTTGTGTGCCGGCCCACATTAGCTCTATCGGGTTCGCTATCAACAAACTGGGGACGAGATTCGAATGTATGATTCAACACAACTACCCCTGGACATTCCGCCTGTTTATCTCAATCAGTTTTGGTGGCAGTGGTGGGATATTAATACTGTCGATTTCGCGCTCTCTGAGGCCTGCGTAACAGCTTCATCAATCCTCTTCGAGATGTCGCAGAGGAATATCTCCACGCACAGAGACAAAGAACAAATCATTTTATTCAGTGACTACGTGCAGCTACAGTCTATTATATACAGTCGCGAAGCTTGAGGTGATTTTTTGCAAATCTCGTGATAAAGCGCTCCAGGCGGTTAGCAACTAGAAACAATAGACTGTCCACGGTCGACTTTGGACTTTGTCGTATTTCCATCGAGTGCTAGCTCGTTGCGTATTTCACATTGATGCTTGTGAAATGTTCGTTATTGGTTGTAATGAAAATGTTAATTGCTAAAATATAATAATTGGAATAATAATATTTTACTAGAGACGTAGAAAAATTAAGTTTGTTTTAATGAAATTTATTGATCGCGTTTTATTTTCAATTCTGGTGGGATTATTATTGCTTAGGCCTACTTTTTTTTTTCAAAGGATATGTTTTTAATTATAGCTGTTAATTTTGTTGTTATTTTTATTTGTTACTTTACTAGAGACGAAGGAAAAAGTCTGTTACAATAAAATTTATTGATCACGCTTTATTTCCATTTCTAGTGTGATTATTATTGCTTAACCTCATCCCACTTTGTTAACTACTTAAGCCTACACTACAAGTACCGGTACACGTAAGTTACTCCATTAATTCATATTTCCATTATTATTGTTGTAAAGGGAAATGAAAATTAATATTTATTGGTTTCATAGTTAATTATCGCTATAATCTTGAATGAGTGAAGCGATTATAGTAAATTTCAGTTCGTTTTGCACAAACAAAAATTATATTAACTTATTTCTTGCAG
This sequence comes from Periplaneta americana, assembly GCF_040183065.1. Taxonomy (NCBI): domain Eukaryota; kingdom Metazoa; phylum Arthropoda; class Insecta; order Blattodea; family Blattidae; genus Periplaneta; species Periplaneta americana. Next base: position 166,620,804 of record NC_091128.1, read on the forward strand.
GTATCTTCGAGTTTATGGTGGAATTTAATATACTTCATTAAAATAATAAATTAACTTTATGCATTTAATATTTCAATAATGGAAGAAAGGTGTTAATTTTTCCAAAAGAACACAACGAAAGTGCAACGTATTTTGTCGTCTACTAGGACAGAGATCTGCGATGATGAGGCGATAGTAGCGATCCTAGTGGTGGGCAACTACCCACGTTTGCATTTTACTACATATTGAGCTTCGCGACTGTGGTACAGCACTTACGTAAAATTATCTTCAGAAACTACAAACACATCCCAATCCACTTATTAAACCATAATTATACAGAGCATTCAGTGAACAATCAAGTAATGTTAACTTTTTTGCAAAAATCATTGACTCTGAAAGCTTACCTACATGTCCAGCTTACCAGTCTCGGTTTCTGATGGAGAAGATGGTCACACTTCATTTACGAACTCATGTTATTCTAATCAATATTCTGGTTGAGGCAAGGGTCCATGTGACCTGGAACTTGTGATGATATGTGTCTTTATTGACACCACAAAATAAATAAATAAATAAAAATAAATAAAAATAAAAGAGAAAGAACCCCGTCTCTCTTACTTGAGAAATAGTAATAATAAGGGATCGAGTTTTGATGATCTAAAGCAGAGATGACATCGTGCTTCACTTGAGAAATAATGCCCCACTGACCTTCACAGAGCTTATCGCTCTGAGTGACATCATCTTCACAGTCCCCGTTCCTCCCTCACGTAGCTCCTAGGCGTGGGCAGGTTCTACTGTTCTCCAACCAGGAGATCAACAGTGAAAGGAATGTGCTTACTATTGCATCATCTATTGGAACGAAGTAGATAGATAATATTATCGTTATAACGTCTGTTTAAAAACCATGCGCTCTCCTGCATATGTTATTTCCTGTATGGAGAGATTAAAAGACCAGGAGATTAACCGTGATCTAATTTTGTAACTAGGGTAGTATCAATATGTTTGATCAATGTTATGGTTTGTGCTGTGAGAGCTAGCCATTAGAGATAAGAGTACCCACGTGTGTGACCTTATGACATCTTATGACATCAACATTCATTCACAGCATTATCCCGCTTCGTCTCAGTCCCCGAAGACTTTCTCGTGGTTGGAGTACAGTATATCAGTTTCATAAGCAATATCAGTGGTGACATAATGGCATTATCAAAGCAGTGTGTACGCGTTAGAAAACGATTATTTCATGAGAAATGGGAGGAAGAGTAGTTTTGCTGTTTAGAAGGGGAGAATATACGATGTATGTTACGCTCGAAAATCCTTTTAGGCATTAATGAATTTAATATACAACGACATTACTCCTTATGTCATAAAGAACATGCTGAATTAGAAGGTAAGACAAATTAAATGTTATTTTTCGTACTATTCCGAAGAAAATTTATGATCTTAACATTTGCATAGTATACTAAATACGACATTATACCTTAAACACGCTGCATTAAAAGGTAGCCTACGAGGAATTAAATGTTGTGTGTACGTATTATTTCCAAAAGAAATTTATACAAAAAATATGATTTTCTGAAATTATTTTAGGTCGAGAACGTGCAAATCTATTGAGTAATCTTGAGAAACGCCAGAATATTCAAGAAAATAAACGTAGACAACGTGATGGAATATTATTGGCTAGTTACGCAATTTCTCGCCTGTCATTTAAATCAATTCAATGCTGGAGAAATAGTAAAGAGGTTTATGATTAAAGCTGCCGAATTAATTTGCCAAATTGAATAAAAGTTTTCGAGTCTCTCACGTTAACCAAGCGCTTTCCTAATAATTCGCCACTAACCGCCTTAGCTATTACGGTAAGGTGACGCAGGTCACAACAGTTTATATTTCCCATCCTACTCTGCAGTCTCCTCTCCTAGTAAACAAACTATTTCAAATCGAGTGCCTCAGGTAACCGAAAATTGTGCCCATGTATGATCTAAAGATTAGTATTGCAAAGTAGTACAGTTCAAAGTCAGCAAACATCTCTAAATCAGGCAGAATTCTCATTGCCACTGGATACCTCGTTACGATCTGGTTTTCAAAATCTACTGTATCTACTAATTCTTTGACAGTGAACGTAAACAAAAAGAAGATTACAGTATCTTGTCCACGGGGAACAAGAGCTGAGGCGCGTGGTTTACACAAAAACTATTTTTTTCATTTTAAATATCACGTGTTCATCAAAGACTCTGTGAATTCTGAAGTAATCTAAAGTAGGCGCTTACATATCCTGAGATACAGCTAATGATTAGGGACCGTATTCTGGTCCAGGGCATACGGAGATAAGTTAGTTGTGCACAGACCATATTGGCGTGACGTCATCTTTTGCGCGCGGCACAGGTACTATCAGGTAACACTTCAATCTTATTTGTGATGCAGTTGACGTATTCATGATACGAAACTAGATCTCGGAGACTTTTGAAGATGCATTCTAGTTAAAGGAGCACAGAGATAAGTTAGTTGTTCATAGACTATATTGGCTTGACGTCATCTTTGGCGCGTGGCACAGGTACTATCAGGGAACACTTCAATCTTATTTGTGATGCAGTTGACGTATTCATGATACGAAACTAGATCTCGGAGACTTTTGAAGATGCATTCTAGTTGAGGGCGCACAGACATAAGTTAGTTTTGCGTACACAATATTGGCGTGACGTCATGTTTGGCGCGTGACACAGGTACTATAAGGCAACACTTGAATCTTATTTGTGATGCAGTTGACGTATTCATTATACAAAACTAGATCTCGGAGACTTTTGAAGATGGATTTCTAGTTAAGGGCGCACAGATATTAGTTGTACATTGACTATATTGGTGTGACATCATGTTTGGCGCGTGGCACAGGTACTACCAGGGAACACTTGAATCTTATTTGTGATGCAGTTGACGTATTCATTATACAAAACTAGATCTCGGAGACTTTTGAAGATGGATTTCTAGTTAAGGGCGCACAGATATTAGTTGTACATTGACTATATTGGTGTGACGTCATGTTTGGCGCGTGGCACAGGTACTACCAGGGAACACTTGAATCTTATTTGTGATGCAGTTGACGTATTCATGATACAAAACTAGATCTCGGAGACTTTTGAAGATGGATTTCTAGTTAAGGGCGCACAGATATTAGTTGTACATAGACTATATTGGTGTGACGTCATGTTTGGCGTATGACACAGGTTTATTTGTGATGGAGTTGACGTATTCATGATACAAAACTAGATCTCGGAACTTTTGAAGATGGATTTCTAGTTAAGGGCGCACAGATATTAGTTGTACATAGACTATATTGGTGTGACGTCATGTTTGGCGCGTGGCACAGGTACTATCAGGGAACACTTGAATTTTATTTGTGATGCAGTTGACGTTGTATTCATGATACAAAACTAGATCTCGGAGACTTTTGGAGATGGATTCTAGTTAAGGGCACACAGATATTAGTTGTACATAGACTACATTGGCGTTACGTTATGTTTGGCGAGTGGCACAGGTACTATCAGGGAACACTTGCATCTTCTTTGTGATGAAGTTGACGTTGTATTCGTGATATAAAACTATGTATCGGAGACTTTTGAAGATGCATTCTAGTTAAGGGCGTACAAAAATAAGTTAGTTGTACTACATTGGCGTGACGTCCGTCAGTTATCGTGAGAATGATGGAATATTATTTCTCGCTCTCTGAGAACAGTAGGCCTATATTTGAGTTCTATTTTCTTCTATATGCCGAAAATCATTATGCATTTCTTACACAGAGTGATTCACGAGAATTTACCGTCAGCGGAGCTTATTTCCGAAGACATTCTGAGCAAAAAATGTCATATGAACATTTGCCCTAATCGAAATATTTTCAGAGTTACACTAATTTGAAGTTGTTTGTAAAATACATTTTTTTTTTAGTTTTAAGGGTAAAAGAATACCACAAATAGAGAATGAACTAATCAGAAGTGTCATTCCTTTAATTGGCTAGTGTTTTGAAGCTGAAATGTGTTGTCAGTTGCTTTATACTGATTTTGTTTTTTCAATTTTTAACTGAAAAGACATCATTCTTACGCACTTACCACAAAAATTGTTACAAATCATACGACTTTAGGAACTTGATTCTTTACAGTTTAATTATGCATCCTAGTGTATAATTATGCATTCTAATGTACAGTCTTGAAGAATTTACTAGAGAGGCGTGGTTTTGTAACAATTGTTGTTATAAATTCGTAAGAAAATGTAATTTTATAGTTAAAAATCGAAAAAAAAAAATTGTACGAAGCAAATATGGAATTCACAACACATTTTTAGCTTCATAGTACTAGCTGATTAAAGAAATGATACTCCTGAATAGTTGATTCTTTATCTGTAATTTTCTTTTGCACTTAAAACTCTAGAATAATGGTATTTTATAAAAAAAAATTCAAATTAGTGTAACTCTGAAAATATTGAGATTAGGACACATTTTTTGTTCAGAATGTCTTTGGAAATAAGCTCTGTAAGTGACGATAAATACTGTGAATCACCCTGTATATACGCCTATATTATTTCCAGTTAATTCAATATAGTAGGATGGGTAAAAGTAGGTATACAGTTTACTGCTATTATTATTATTATTATTATTATTATTATTATTATTATTATTATTATTATTATACCAGTAAGTAACAATACGAATGTGAACACAAACTCCGAATAAGAGTTGATGACAAAAATTATTAATAACCTGACTCCGGGTTTTTAGCCACTTAAAAACTAACTTTTAGGCACCTAAAATAGGCCCCGAATTTATCAAAATAGACACTAAAACCATACATTTAGGCACCTAAAAATACAATTTTAAGCACCTAAAATACTATTTTATGCAGCTAAAATGTAATTTATGTCCATTCTAACTACAGTAACTATATAAATGCAATTAATTAGTGAGTATTAAGCATTACGGTATACAGTGACAAAAACAGTAAAGAAATATTGCGGTTAGAAACTTTATTTTTGTGAAGTCTTAAATTATAAATACCGGTACGTAATTTTTAATGAATTCATTGGCCTCTTACTCTAAGGCTGCTAATACATAAATGCTCATATTACAATGAAATAAATTAATTATTTACCAGTGCATTTACAATTAACACATTGTTCATATTTGGCATTGCAATCTATAATAATGTCTTATTTCTCACACGAAAAAAAATATAAATAATAAGGATTCGAACCTCAGATTTGTTACATTACATTAAATATATATTTTTTTTATCTCCATTAGTCAGAGAAAGGCGAAATCGAATTATCTTATAAATAGCTACTCACTTATTTATATGTCACGTCCACACCAATTCTAGTGGGTTCACTCCACATTTCTGTCAACTATGTAGACAGTGGAATTCGACCCTACGCTCGGTAGTACATAGCTACCCGGCGGAATCCTGTTCGATCAGCAATGTTAGTTCTCATGACAATGGTGGAATATTAATTGTCTTGAATTCTCTCTAAACCGAACACCCTTACTGAAAAATTACTCCCAGGAACTAAAATTCAACCCCTTTACTCTATTAATTTCCCGACAAAAATTGCTACGCACTTCTTTGCGTATCACGTCCACATTAATTCTAGTGGATTCACCCCACATTTTTCATTGACAGTGAGAAAGATTAAATTCTAGCCTCGGCCATATAACGCATCCGTCCGCTCGTGACCATTAGTTACCATGACAATGATTGAATGTTAATTCTCTTGAATTCCCACTCTGTAAGACGAACACGCGATATGGAATTAACAATCACAGTATCTGTCAGGAACAGAAATAAAGCTACATAGTTTCTTGTGTATCATACTCATATTATTTCTGGTGTACTCACTTCACACTTTCGTAAAGATTCTGAACAATTGAACTGTAAAAATCTGATTCCTAGCGACGCATTACGCTACATACATACATACATACATACATACATACATACATACATACATACATACATACATACATACATACATAAATACATACATTTATTTATTTATTTATTGTTATTGCTAGTAAGTTTGAAATGAATACAAGTTAATACAATGAAAGATAAACTAGCCCACTCCTGAATGAGTAAGACTCGTGCTCAGGAGGGGATTCCAATACGGACAAAAATAAAATTAAAATTGAGAGTGAATACAGATTAAATAGTGTTTAATATGTTTAAACCCAAACAATAAATCCAGTACAAATTTGTTTATTTTTTTATTAATTTGGAGAGGATTCGTGGTTGAAATATTATTGGAATAAAATCTGTTTAATAATCTGGGACCTTGACTCATGCATACATACATACATACATACATACATACATACATACATACATACACGGGGTGAACCGTAAGTAATTTCTGGAGGTTATTCTTTGAGATATTTAAAAAAATGTTTTAATACAATTTTGCTCGTTTTTGCTTCCTTTTCGAGATAAAAATAGTTTTATATGAATTCATAGCGTGTTTTGTAAAAACCATTGATTTAATTTCCAGTATCCTAAGTCAATTTAATAGAGCAGTGTATTATGATGATAAATTATTGAAACAATTTTAATTTCGTCCTTTAAATGTGCAGAAATTTGATCCGAACAAATTTAATTTTTCATTTTGAAAAGGAATTTTAAAATCCTAATATAAGAAGAAAAGGAAGAACAAGAAGAATAAGAAAGAAAGAAAGAAAGAAGGAACGCTGCAAAATAGATTATGAGAGCATAGCATTAGAATGTTTACTCTTGCTTATTTGCTGAATTATGAACAGGTGGATCGCTTAACAAACGCAGTGTAGAAGAAGAAGATTTTGTTTATGTTGGTGACACTGCTGCAGCATTCCTCGAGATTCAGGAAGAGGAAGCAGAGTGGGGGATCTTCGCAACGTCGCTGCCCGCTGTAGTGTAGGAGCGGAGAACTAGGGTCCCGAGTTTCTCTCTCTCTTTCTCTCGAGGGGTGGCATTGATTGGTGGCGTCTGAAAACAGATAGCCGTGTCTGGTACACGGACCATAGAGAGAGGAAACCCAGAATATTAATATTCCATTGCTGTCACGAGAAATGTAGCGAGTCCAAGGTTCGGATCCCCGAAGACTACACTGGTGACCTAGTAACATATTTATGAAAATAAACATTGTTATAAATTCGATGGCACGGTTACGCGGATCACAGTTTGAGAACCACTGTCGTAGATCATGGATTAGTCTTATTTCTCAATTCGCCAGATCTCCGGTGTCACCAGATTTGACTATTCTTGCTATGTGAGTTTATTGTTTATTGTTAGTAAAACAACATGTACAAAAATAGTCTTAATTCTTCCCTGAAGGAGTAAAAACTCGTGCTCAGGGAGTTATCTAAACACATACTTAACACAAACAAAGATAATTATTGGACACAAAGTGGGTCAAGGAGAGAAAAAAAATTGTAGGAATAAATTAACTCTAAAAAATACAATTTCAATTTTAACATTTTAACTCATACAAATACATATACATATTAAACCAATATATATATATATATATATATATATATATATATATATACATTTTTTAATTAAATCCCTACTGCTATTTTTTTTTTAATTTCTGATACTACAATTTTTTAAAATGTGGGTATTTTTCCAATTATTTTATTATATAACCTTGGACGAAAGTAGGTACCATGGCTAAGAGCTGTGCTTGTAAAACACTTTGGTTCCTCTAGTCGTATAAAAACGGATCTTTTAGTTCCATATTTATGACTAGCTGTACCCGTGCGCTCCGCTGCACCCGTTAGAAATAAATATAAAGTAATTACATAATTAAAATAGGACGTTTGATCCGGGAACATTCGTGTTTGATAGAAGGATAAATCGTTTAATATGTTACTTAATTTAAATTGCATCCAAATAATTAAAATGCCATCATTTTGGTCCAGAGAGCACTCATTTGGTGCAATGAAAATTCCTTTAACATATTTCTTATTTGTTATTACATGCAACCATAGTTTAATGAAGATTGGCATATCATTTAGTTTTAATGTGTAAACTTTATATTACTTTCTATATTTTTCATTGAATTATGGTAATAACCTAATTTTAACCCTTGTTTTTCTATGTCTTCAGAAAATGGCGCTTGGCCCACTATGATTCTGACCCCTTCAAAAAACTTAAATAGTGATACAGCATACATAGTGATATGTAATTATATTTCTTTCTTTCGAAAATGTAAGAATTCACGATCTCCTATGTACTGTACCATTTCCATGGAATTAATAAATGTGATTTTTCTTCTTACTCAAAAATTTTATATTTTGCACGTAGGAGTTACTGCAGGAACAACAACGCTATAATCTGAGGCTTTTTTTTTGGTAGGTTATTTTACGACGCTTTATCAACATCTATGGTTATTTAGCGTCTGAATGAGATGAAGGTGATAATGCCGGTGGAATGAGTCCGGGGTCCAGCACCGAAAGCATTTGCTCAAATTGGGTTGAGGGAAAACCCCGGAAAAAACCTCAACCAGGTAACTTGCCCCGACCGGGAATCGAACCCGGGCCACCTGGTTTCGCGGCCAGACGCGCTGACCGTTACTCCACAGGTGTGGACCTATACCCTGAGGCGGCGGCGGTGAAAACGTATTGTATTGTTATTTTCAAAGTCTTGTATTTCCTTAAATATCAGTCCTATCAAAATTTTGCATGGAATAAAACTTATCGGAAATTAGTTTGAAGACACTTTTGTTATGTAACAGTTTTCACAAAATGCAATAATAAGCGACATATTTCGATTTATTTAATTTAGGCCTCTTTAAATAAAGTATTTTGAATGTCATATAGCCTAAAATTTAAGTTACAACAAACTTAATTTATATTCCAATTTTCATCGAAATCCGTTCAGCCATTATTGCGTGAAAAGGTAAGAAACATCCAGACAGATTGACAGACAGACAGACAGATATACAAACAAAAATTTCAAAAAAGCGATTTTCGGTTTCAGGATGGTTAATTATACATGTTAACACCAATTATTTTTGGAAAATCGAAAATTACCAGAAAAATTTTGGCTACAGATTTATTATTAGTATAGATGATAAAATTCGAATTTATTATTTACATAGTTTATGTAAACGGGGCCCTTTACGAATGTTCGAGCCTTTCGTACCAGAATTGTAGATGCCTAACTGAAATGACAAAAGACATGCTGGAATGTGCATGGATCGAAAATATAATATGGGCGTTACATTGTCGGAGTGAGAAACTCTGCACGTGTAAAGAGAAACAAACTTCGACAAAACTCTCATATTTTGTGAACATTGCGTACCAAACAGAATACATACACTATAATTTATTATTTAATGGTTTAACGTTGTTTTAAGTTTATAATACTGTACTATTTTATTATCACCACGGCATGGCGCGTCCTCGGGTTGCGGATAGAGGAGACGGCTTCCAGATATTGTTAATAATAATAATAATAATAATAATAATAATCATTTCATTTAGCTGGCAGAGTTAAGGCCGTAAGGCCTCCTCTTCCACACAACCAACAAAAAGTATACATACATATAATTATATGAACTTACAAGCTACAAAAAATACAACAATTTGATTTAAATAAAGGTTATGTGTACAGTATACAAGAGTTACTTATCAATTAAACAGTAAGGGTGCTATTCATAGACATTTCGCTAGCCCGCGCTACGAGCGTGCTAGACAGGATTCATATCATATCATATCGCTGACACTGGTTTATGAATACGAAAAACGTTAGTTCGTTGATCATCCACCGAAAGCCCGCGCTAAGAATGTCTATGAATACGGCCCTGAAATACTATGAACTATTAATTAAACAATGAAATATAAACTGTGTAGCAGAATTAAACTAAAATACATAGAATGTTAATATAGTTCAAATAATGTTAAATAATAGAGATTATGAGAGACAATTTTGAAAATACAGCACTATCAGGATGCATTCTAAAGAAAGAAGTTACCATATTATAGTCAGTGACCGTTAAGGCAGTATAATTAGAGAGAATTCCTAAGAAGTTTATTTTCTTGCAGCCCCTAATACTTTGTGACAAGGAATTCCAATGTCGCGAGGTGGATACTATAAAAGATTATGAATAACAAGATGTTGTATGAAGAGGTATACTTAGCGTACCACAGATAAGTGATCTGGTATTTACGTCGTGGTTAGAGTATAGATGAGAAATACGAGACGAAAGGTAATTTGGTGTTGAAAGAGTAAAGACAAAGAGTGTTTAGGGCCGTATTCATAGACATTTTTAGCGCGGTCTTTCGGTGGATGATCAGCGTTTTTCGTATTCATAAACCAGTGTTAGCGATAGGATATGATTTGAATTCTGTACAAGTAACCAGTGGATAGCCGGGGCTAGCTTAGTACGCTCGTAGGGTGTGCTGCGAAATGTCTATGAATAGCACCCTTAAATTCTACGTTCTTTGAGTCGGAGCCACGAAAGACGTTGCATACGTATCTGACGCACATATTCTGAACTCGCTGTAACTTCTCTGACAGTTCAGAACTTAGGCCACTTAACAGAACGTCACAATAATCGAAGTGCGGCTTTACTAGGGTAGATATGGAGGGTAGCTGCGAATATATTGAATAAGCAGTCGCGGATAATGGGTGGTCCTCCAGCTTGGGGGTTCGTCAAATTGCTAATAACCCAGCATCGTAACAAAGTCGCTTTATAAGCAGGCGACAAAAAATCCAAAACCGCTTTGATGTTGAAAATATGGATTTGTACGATAACAACTTGAAATATATTTTATTCAAGCATCGTATTCTTATGAAAATACATGAAAGAATGAAATACAAGATATGTGGCCGGTTTTTTCAAGTATTGTTAGAAAATTTAACGACTGTTAAACTCTAAACAGTTTCTTAATTAATAAAATTGTATGTTTTCAACACCAGTTTGGTTTAACAGATTGTTAACAGTTTGTTAATTTTAAATGTAGGATTTCGGGCAGTTAACTCGTTTAACAGTTAGTTAAATATGGTCGATGTCTCCACAGCTGTTTGAACAGAAGTTCCGAAATTAATATTTTGTGTCTCTCTGCAGGGAATGTTTAGCATATGACTGGTAATATAACATTTAAAAAATACTTTGGACTGTTTAAATACATAGTGTTATTTTATTTCTTTCGTATTTCGTATCCATAATAGCAATGAGGAAATATAACCTTACTTTGTAATTATTATTCAGCACGTCACACCTACAACTTTCATTTGTCAACTGTTTGTTTATGGAGCGTGGCCTACTATAACAGGTTGTCATTTTATGTAAGTTTCATGACTCACTCTTTAATATAGAATTTAAAGATTAATTTTAACCAATCAAAAATTGTCTTACATGTGTATAATCATTACCAACTGCTGTTGAGTAGTTAAAATAGTGCTAACAGACGTTATAGTTAAGTGTTGGTTATTTTAAATAAAATTATGTTGAACAAATAATAATAATAATAATAATAATAATAGTCTAATAATGAATTATTTTAGCTGACAGAGTTAAGGCCGTAAGGCCTTCTCTTCCACTCAACCAGCAAAAAGCGTATATACATATGCATGAACTTACAAGAATTCAACAATTTGATTTAGATTAGAGTTACATGTATACAAGAGTTATTTACGAATTAAACAACAAAATACTATGAACTATTAATTAAACACTGAAATAAACTGTGTAGCAGAATTAAGCTAAAATACATAGAATGTTAATATATTTCAAATAATATTAGATAATAGAAAAATGGGAAATATGTAAACCTAGTCTTTCAAGTAAAGCTTCCTGTAAAGGAGATTTGAATAATTTCAAGGGAAAAATTGTTCCGGGGCCGGGTATCGATCCCGGGACCTCTGGCTGAACGTACCAGCGCTCTGCCAACTGAGCTACCCGGGAACTCCACCCGACACCACCCCAACTTTTCCCTTTATATGGATACGCTGGTACGTATAAAGGGAAAAGTTGGGACGGTGTCGGGTGGAGTTCCTGGGTAGCTCAGTTGGCAGAGCGCTGGTACGTTCAACCAGAGGTCCCGGGATCGATACCCGGCCCCGGAACAATTTTTCCCTTGAAATTATTCAAATGGAAAATACATTAACAAAGCGTTAAAAATAAACAGACTGTTACTTTAACATTCGTTAAGCAAAATTAAACATTACTTCGACAAACTGACCAATGATGTTTATTATCGATATTGAAGAGAATTCTCCGTCGTCAGAAAGCTCCTCAAGACAGAACTTGTTTCACGATGTTCTCCCCATCGTCGAGAGAAGTCGCAGCGTGGTTGAAAAGCAATATAAAATTTGTTATGGATGTATTTGATACAAGGCAGCCTTTCCATCTGCATCCGGTTATCATCCCCTCGCGAGATTTTACGAGATCCTGCGACCAAGTTTTGTATCCCATAAAAAGAACTCCTTCAGCACTGCAGTATAGGGGATTCTTGCCAAATTCAGATAGTTGTATGTATTGTATTTGACAATGGCCTTGCTTTTACAGATATACACTTCCAGAGATATTGCTTGCCTGATTTGTTGTCATCAACAGGAGCAGCGTCATCATTATGTTGTCAGATCTCAGGAACCTGTAACGTTTCCGTGTGATCGTTCTGTCTCTTTCTAAGTTATTCCATATTTATACTGTGTGCCAACTTCCGTTATTGTTTGGTCAAAGAGTCTGTTTCACAGTATCTACATTGGGTGTAACCAACAAAGCTATAATTTCAGAGGCATTCTGACAAAATTCTGGACGCAATTAATAAAAAATTCCAAGTTGAAGGGATATTCTCAGATTTATCCAAAGCATTTGGTTATGTAAATCATGAAATGTTGCTAAAAAAATTAGATTATTATGGAAAAAGTGTTGCACAACAATGGTTTTACTCAAATCTTATAAATAGGAAACAGAAAGTCGACATCAGTATCACTATGAAATCTGTTTCGACATGGGGAACTTTTAATAATGGCGTTCCACAAGGATCAATATTAGGTCCCTTACTTTTTATAGTATCATAAGATAGATCAGATAAACTTTATTGTCATATGCATAAATATGCATTGACATTGTCAATAAAATACATTTAAATACATTAAAATTACAATAAAATCAAATATAAAATACATTAGGCAATAGTTTAAAGACCCTCCAAGTGCATCCTCTAGACTGTAGAGACACAATTGTATCAATTTCTTTTTTTACAAATTTCCTGAATTTAAGAGTTTTATTTGTATATTTAATATCCTCAGGCAAGCTGTTGTCAATTTTAATACTAAAAACCGAATAAGTTCTTCTAATATTTTTAAGGTGGTGTACCGGAATACTTAAACCAATTTTATTGCGAGTATCGTAAGTATGAAAGTCACTATTTCGGTGAAAGTCAGAAAGATTTTAATAAATTAATTGCAATGCATTTAAAATATATACCATAAACAGTAAGAATATTATAATGTAAAAACTATTCCCTACAAGAAGTCACCTTGCCCCCTAATATTATTTGCAGATGACACAAGTATAGTAATTACAGCCTATAACTCCAACACATTCCAATATTCAATATAAGCAATTTTCCTAAAAAAAGAAAGTAGATGCAAATCTAGGGAATCGTGTAGGACAATTTTCAAAAAACCTACAAATAATGTCATGGCTTGTCAGTTTATTCATATTGTGACCGAACAATTCGTCTCCTGTGTTTTCTTTGTAGACTTCGCATTTCACGCAATACTAGAGACAATAATAATCTAAAGAACAAAATCGCGGGCCTTGGTGGCCAGTAAACGTGACCACCGCGGCCGATCCATGGTTAGGGGGACCACGGCTTAGCTCAGTCGGCTAAGGCGATTCCCTGCCGACCCGGAATTGCGTTTGGACTCATTACCTGGTTGGGATTTTCCAGTTTTTTTCTTTACCACAAGGCAAATGTCAGGTAATCTATGGTGGATCCTCGGCCTTTTCTCGCCAAATACCATCTCGCTATCACCAATCCCATCGACGCTAAATAACCTAGTAGTTGATAAAACGTCGTTAAATAACCAACTAGAAAAATGGCTCAGCGGATGTTAGATTTAGATGGTGTGTTATCTGATAGATTTAATATGCAGGAGCTCCGTCATGCTGGAAGATAATACTCATCCTTGTAGTCAAAGGAATCTCCTCTAATAACAGGAGAAGCTTGTTTTGCAGAAAGGCTATTTATGTGCGCCATGTTAGACATTTTCAATCTCACCACAAATTTACAGAGAAGAAATGCTGGTAATATTTAAATCTTTCAATTAATAAATGAATCAATCCATCAATAAGTCATTTGTGTCTCCTTCAAATTTTTGTAAGGATTTTACAGAAAACATTAAAAACATCTGTATTTCCACTTACTTACTTACAAACGGCTTTTAAGGAACCCGCAGGTTCATTGCCGCCCTCACATAAGCTCGCAATTGATCCCTATCCTGTGCAAGATTAATCCAGTCTCTATCATCATATTCCACTCTCATTTAAAATGTGACATGTTTATATTAACTATTTTCTGGGAATAGTTCATACTATAACATCCTAAACTATTTACAATTCCTTCTGAAACACCCGGTATAATCCTTCTGCTATATGAAAAAAATATTTTTACGATTTAAAAAAAAGTTATTTATATATTTTTTCAAAATTCAAAATGTTGGCAGTTCACTGTGCAGTGATGAAGTTCTTCCCTCATAACTCATAAACTTGTTATCTTTTCCATGTTCTGGCTCTTTTATTTTATTGCTGAAACTCATGTTTAAAAATCATGCTCTTTCAACTACATTCCTTAATAAATAATATTTTTTTAAATATTTTGTGTAATATAAATATTGATATTTGACCATTTTTTAAATGAATTTATTTTTTATCAGACAATCTATCAAAGGTAGAGAAGTGATCTTGCATCATATTGTAGATATGACATGCATAAATACATACAAAAAATTTCATCACAATGTTGGATAGTTTTTTTGAGTTACGTGGGAAATTCATCATCAGTGCACAGTGAACTGAATTTTGAAAAAAAGAAATGTAAATATATATTTTTTTTTCATATAGCAGAAGGACAGTGCTTTACACATACTATATTTCATTATTGTACAAGGTACAGTAATGCAGGAAAAAAAAAAGTTGAATATTTCCAAAATTATACTCCTGTAAGCAGTACCTAACCCCTTAAAGTAGATGAATTATTTGTGTTATTCTTATTTCAAAAGCTTAGTAGACATATAACGGACGAATATATGGAATTTCAAAAATATATATGAAGAAAAATCAAAATAACATTGAAAAATCATCAGAGGGCTAAACCTATTACCTCCCTTGGTAGCAGGAGGGTTAAACGAATATTTTAAATATTTCGAATTGAAAGGAATAATTCATTTCGAAGCAGACTGTACCCGGTAATATAACCGAAGTGTACGCCTCAATTTAACGTAACAAGAGGGATCCCACACAACAGGTGCACTGTGTTTGCATTTCACTCGATAACTTTTGTTCAACTGACTTCGCCCCACCTCAAACAGAGTGCGCCTAGCGATCCTGAATTACATTATTACCCCTGACGAGAGATTCTGTACTATAAACACGCTTCCAACAGTGGATATCATGTTCATGTTTATACAGTACTAGCCCTTAACCAGAAATATGCATTAAAATCTCACTTATAGAAAGAAGAGACCGGGCAGATTTCATTATTGTTCCCATGAGTCATTTATACACTTTTAATTCAAGGTAATATATTTTTATCAATAAACACAAACTTTACAACAAATATAATTAAAAATATTTAATTAAAGATAATTTATTTTTATCAATTAACCAGAAACAGAGTTGGAAGAACAGCAGTTTGGCTTCAGGAAGGGAAAGGGTACAAGAGATGCAATTGGACTGCTACGAACAATCCGCGAAAGATACCTAGAGAAGAATAAAGAAGTGTATCTAGTATTTGTCGAACTAGAAAAGGCGTTTGACAGAGTAGATTGTAATAAACTGATGAAGATCCTATATAAAATTGGTGTGGATTGAAAAGATAGAAGACTGTTCAGTAATCTTCATATGAAACAATGAGTCAAAGTCAGGATAGAAGAAGAAATGTCAGAAGGAAGTGAAATAGGGAGAGGAGTACGTCAAGGATGCCCTTTATCACCTGCCCTTTTCAGCATCTACTTGGAGGATTTAGTAAAGAACTGTTTTCAGGACATGGGAGGAGTGATAGTAGGAGGAAGAAGGATAAAGTGCATAAGATTTGCTGATGATATGGCGTTGTTAGCAGAAGAAGAGATGATACTAAGGGATATGCTACTGGAGCTAAATGATAGCTGTGAGCAATATGGGATGAATATAAATGCAAACAAGACGAAGAGCATGGTCATAGGAAGAAAAATACAGAAGATAAACTTGCGAATTCCAAATGAGGCAGTAGAGCAAGTGGACAGCTTCAAATATTTGGGGAGTACTATAAGCAGTAACATGAGCTGCTGCCAGGAAGTCAAAAGGAGGATAGCAATGGCCAAGGAAGCTCAACTCCGGACTGGGAGGCAAGCACCTTAGTCGACTGAGTTACGTCAGTGGCTAACAAATTATTGCTCTTCCTCTGACACATATGGTCAAGTGATATTATGTACTGCCTGATAATTGAAGGGTTCAGAACCATAGTGGGCCAAGCGCCATTTACTAAAACCGTAGAAAACAAGGGTTAAAATGAAGTAATTACCATAATTCAATGGAAACATATAGCAAGTAATATAAAGTATACATATTAAAACTAAATGATATGTCAATCTTCATTACTATGGTATTCACATAACTCCGTTTTTAATAAATGGCGCTTGGCCCACTATGGCTCTGAACCCTTCAATTAGGGCTGAAAAAAAGTATTGGTTATGGGTTACGCTGCATCGTAGAGCTCTGTGTTTACAAAATGCTTGTGTGCACGAACGACTAGTTACGGTAGCGGCTGCTTGTACAGTCCGCTCCGTATGAATGAACTCATAATAGAATTTACATTTACAGGATTACTTGTGTTTCAAATTAACTAGGAACAAATTTTAAATTTCGAAAAAATACATTATCAATTAAGTCAAACACAATGTCCCCGTGTTCTGAATTCAGTCCTATTATCTGTTCTTTGTTGGATTACGTACATTTCAAATTAATTAATTCTGAACAAATTTTAAATTTAGAAAAAAATACATTATCAATTAAATCAAACACAATGTCCCCGTGTAATGCATTCAGTCCTGCTATTATCTGTTCTTTGTTGGATTACGTACATTTCAAATTAATTAACTCTAAACAAATTTTAAATTTAGAAGAAAATACAGTATCAATTAAGTTAAACACAATGTCCCCGTGTTCTGAATTCAGTCCTGCTATTATCTGTTCTTTGTTGGATTACGTACATTTCAAATTAATTAATTCTGAACAAATTTTAAATTTAGAAAAAAATACAGTATCAATTAAGTCAAACACAATGTCCCCGTGTTCTGAATTCAGTCCTGCTATTATCTGTTCTTTGTTGGATTACGTACATTTCAAATTAATTAATTCTGAACAAATTTTAAATTTAGAAAAAAATACATTATCAATTAAGTCAAAGACAATGTCCCCGTGTTCTGAATTCAGTCCTGCTATTATCTGTTCTTTCTTGGGTTACGTACATTTCAAATTAATTATCTCTGAACAAATTTTAAATTTCGAAAAAAAAAATACATTGTCAATTAAGTCAAACACAATTTCCCCGTATTCTCTATTCAGTCCTGCTATTATATGTTCTTTGTTGGATTACGTACATTTCAAATGAATTAACTCTGAACAAATTTTAAATTAAAAAAATACATTGTCAATTAAGTCAAACACAATTTCCCCATGTTCTGAATTCACTCCTGCTATTGTCTGTTCTTTGTTGGATGACTTACATTTCAAATTAATTAACTCTGAATAAATTTTAAATTTAGAAAAAAATTCATTATCAATTAAGTCAAACACAATTTCCCCGTGTTCTGAATTCACCCCTGCTATTATCTGTTCTTTGTTGGATGACTTACATTTCAAATTAATTAACTCTGAACAAATTTTAAATTTAGGAAATAATACATTATCAATTAAGTCAAACACAGTGTCCCCGTATTCTGAATTCAGTCCTGCTATTATCTGTTCTTTGTTGGATGACTTACATTTCAAATTAATTAACTCTGAACAAATTTTAAATTTAGAAAATAATACATTATCAATTAAGTCAAACACAATTTCCCCGTATTCTCAATTCAATCCTGCTATTATCTGTTCTTTGTTGGATTTTTGTTCGGCATTCTGATACAACCTCACGCCACTCAAGCAGGTCTACTATCGAGGAGAGTCGGATATTCACCCTCTCTGCTCCTTCAGACAGTAGAGACACCCGGCAACGCGACGCATTTTGTAAACTATGTATATAGAAATTAATTACTACCCTAATACCAATACTTTTCTTCAGCCCTATTGATAACAGATGTACAGGGACTTCATTTTATTTTTGCTAAAATTTCTAATATTAACCTTGCTATACCTTTGGATTAACGGTTGAGAACCGGAAACACCGTTTGCTACCCCCTTCTACGACTGGAGTTCGATGATACTGGTGTAAAATAGAAACAAATCACTTTACTAGGTATAGGAGGGAAGAAAAATAGTTCATCCATTTACGTAAACTAAGAAATATCGCGATTTTTAGTTTGACTATTACACTCTTACTACGTCATACTACTTTTGACCAATAAAACGGTACGAAAGGACGTATTTCAACCAATCATGGCTGCTTATCGCACAATTTTATCGCGTCCCTAGCATTTGTTTAATTTTATCGCGTCCCTGGTATTTGTTTCTTTGTTTGCCAACATTTGAAACTGCGCTGGTCTGGACGTCAAAAAAAAAAAAAAAATATATATATATATATATATATAATTACAAACCACTCCAGTCGATGCACAGCAGTTTCAAATATGACTCGCATTGGTATTCAAGAACAAGAATTAATAAAGATCACTGATCATACCTATGCATCTTCTGAAATCCGATTTACAAATAAATGAAGAGCACCATTCGGAAATTCTGAATAAGTTGAATACACCATGTAGGCCTAAATCAACGAGTTCCACTTCTATTGCGCACACGTCCAATATAACATCAATTGAACCACCAACCACATTCAAATTTGAAAATTATACATTCAATAATTTAATTATTCCTTTTAAAATTATTCATGTTTATTTTTTATGTCATCGTCGTTAATTAAAACTTTTCTAACACTTGTGTATATTAGTTAGGTTATGTTATAGCTTCTGCTATATGATATTATGGATAGTCACGTATCAGAGTTTGTTTAATATTAAGATTTATTTAAAGTCATCTGTCAAGTGACGTTGATTACTGGGATTCGAATAATTGAAGTGGAATGCAACTGTCTTAATAAAAATGAAACTGAATCAACAAAGCCTTCTTGACATAGTGTATAGATCGAGAACTTCTCGACGAGAAGGCATTGCTCACTACTGCCATCTAGCATGCATCTAGCGTAATATTTGTAATGTTGAGATGGTACAATAATACATTTGAAGACAGTTGTATTTTCGTAAGTCAATTAATATTTTATTGTATTGGAGTACTTCGTTACTTCTAATCTTTATATACTTTCTTCTAATCGTGTAATAGTCAATTAAATCCCACTCGAGTTTTGATTTTCTCTAGATAAATCTGCTCGTGTTCCACTCGCAGATTTATCGATAAAATCAAAACGTCTAGTGATCGATATTTAACACGCCACACTAGAGCGCTCTACCGGATCCAGTAGAGAACCTCAGATATTCTGTTACCTTTCGTAACGAAGTCATAACGAAACTATGACGTAGCTGTGTAACAGTTATACTGTTATACACGACGTATGTAGTGATTATTAGTAAGGAATCTACACACGACTTATAAACGAACTACTCATTGTATAAGACAGTTAAACGTCTGTATGTAGAGTTTTTATTAGTAAGACCGTGGATGTATGGCAGCCGGTATGTAGATGTCTTTGGGCTAACAAAACGTTTGGTTTGACAGACAAGCTCCCTTCACCAAGACGAAGGCAACTGAATTAGAATCAATTACAGCCTAACAAAGAGGTGCATTGTGGCGGCAGGCGTATCCATGGCAACGCCTGCTGTGGCCGGGTTTACCGGGAAATTACACTCTTATTCAGCTGGTAAATTAGCTACTTCGTTTCCTAATGCAGTCATTCCTTCCATCGCGGAGTCGGAAGCATTTCTGGTCTTCGCAGCGTCCGTGGCACATTTCTAGGACGCCTTATTGTTTTTTTTTTTTGCGGTCCTTATTTTCTTTAGTATTTACTACACGTTCTTCATTCCTTTTTCTTCGTTTCTAGTAATGTTATTGCTTCTTGTCATTTTTCTTCTCTCTTTCGTTTCGTACATCCCCGCTTTGTGTTTACACTTCGTTATCCCTTTTCCTTTCTCTCCGATTAGTTTTTTTCTCTTTTTCTGTTCGTAATTTTTTTAGTAATTTCTGATTCTTTTCTTTTATCCATAACTTCTCTTTAAATTTTCTTTCTTTTCTTGTCTTCATCTTTCTTTTTTAAACTTTCATTTCCTATTCATTCTTCTATCTTTATCCTTTCTGACCATATTCCTTGGTATATGTATTTATTCACACTGCAAATGGGTAAATACCCGGTGGCAGTGGTAACTAATTACATTCAATAATGACAATTGATAATAAATTAATAATAATACTAATAATAATAATAATAATAATAATAATAATGAATGATAGACAGACAGACAAACATACAGACGTAGCTGTGTAACAGTTATACTGTTATACACGACGTATGTAGTGATTATTAGTAAGGAATCTACACACGACTTATAAACGAGCTGGATTAATCTTGCACAGGATAGGGATCGATGGCGGGCTTATGTGAAGGCGGCAATGAACTTGCGGGTTCCTTAAAAGCCATTTGTAAGTTAGCAAATAATAATAATAATAATAATAATAATAATAATAATAATAATAATAATAATAATAATAATAATAATAATAATAATAATAATAATAATAATAATAATATTAATAATAATAATAATAGTAATAATAATAATAGTAATAATAATTATTATTATGTATTAATAATAATAACAATAGTATAATAATATTAACAAGGAGCATGCTAAATTAAATGAGGCACGATCACTTAAAATAACATTTAAAGCAAATCTAATTTGTATCTTAACCCTAAGTTCGAACTAAAACCCACGAGTATGATATGTTCATACCTGCACAAGTACCTTTCAGCACTACACTCATTTCACTGTCAACTCACTCACTGCACTGGAACTACGACACATTTCACTGACACTATCCTGATTTCACTAACACTTCAAAAACATTTCACTGTTCAAATACTTTTCACTGCCACTATAAACTATAAAACTTCACTGACGCAAAAACATTTCACTGACGCAACACACTTCACTGACACAACATACTTCACTGACACAACACACTTCACTGACAACAACACATTTCACTGACACAACACTTTTCACTGACACAAACACACGTCACTGACACAACACATTTCACTTACACAACACTTTTCACTGACACAACACACTTTACTAACACAAACACACGTCACACGTCACTGACACAACACACTTCACTGACACAACACACTTCACTGACACAACACACTTCACTGACACAACACACTTCTTCACTGATACAATACTTCAAATTAATAACAAAACATCAGTTATCACCCTTTAAATAGTGTGCATAACATACCACCGTCTATTAGTAAAGTCCTTAAGTCTATTTTTAATTAAATTTTTGGTTATTGGTATAAAGCCTTAGTAAGTCTGCAGGTAAAGCATTCCAGTCTCTGATAGTACGATTGAGAAAAGAAAACTTTCCAGTGTCCGTCCTCTGTCTTCTTTCCCCCAATTTATATGAGTGGTCGTTCGTTGAAGAGTAATTTGGCGGCTGCAACCCATTTTTTATTTCTCTCCAGGCAGGCTCACCTCTGTATGTTTTGAATATTGCGCATAATCGAATTCGCGTTCTCCTGTCCGTGACTCTCCTATTTACTACTAATTCCCTATTTGTTTCTAGTAATGTCATTGTTTCTTGTAATTTTTCTTCTCTCTTCGTTTTGTACATCACCTCTTTGTTTTTACACTTCCTTCGTTATCCATTTTTCTTTTTCATCGATTACTACTTTTATTTTTTTTTGTAGTTAGGCTACTAATGCATTTCTTTTATCTACAACTTCTCTTTCTATTTTTCTTCTATCTCTTGTCCTCATCT
The DNA here is from genome assembly GCF_040183065.1 of Periplaneta americana. NCBI lineage: Eukaryota > Metazoa > Arthropoda > Insecta > Blattodea > Blattidae > Periplaneta > Periplaneta americana. The sequence continues at coordinate 166,643,163 of NC_091128.1, forward strand.
TTTTTCTTCAATCTTCCCTCCCTATTCATTCTTCTATCTTATCACATTCTTCTTTCCTAATGTCCATCTTCATTATTTATTTATATTTTCCTGTTTTTATTCCTGTTAGTTTCTTTTCTTTTCCTTTCTCTTTATCCTTCTCTTCCACTTCTCTATTTATCTACGTTATCCACTTGTCTTCTTATCGCTTTCATTTCTTATTCATCTATTTTTATCCCTTCCCTCTTTTTTTGATGTAATATAAGTCTGTGTTCCGAGTATAAAAGAGAAAATTGTATCTTTTTGACATGAAAGGTTCATTCTGACGTCATTCGTGGTACCATGGAAACAGAAATGTAATATGAACTGCGTGCCTCGTGATTTTCGTTGCGGTCCGTCCCGCTCTATTTAATGTAAGGTCCCTGAGCTCGAAGACATACCACCTCCACCCACACTTTTCGGACAAGCAATGCCGTGGATGAACCAAATTAAATACTTAGGGATCATTATGGACTCTCATCTTACGTTCCGAGATCATATCCATTCCCTTCTTCGTAAGGCCAATGGATTGATAGTTAGACACTATCCCATTCTGGCGGCCTTCACTCCTGACAACCTGGGGGTAGGACTTACCATGTATAAGGCCCTCATTCGGGCTGTAATAACCTATGCCGCACCCGCATGGGGGTTCGCGGCAGTGACCCATCTCCGGAAACTCCAAGTTATCCAGAACCAGGTGATTCGCATCATAACACATCTCCCGCGAGTCGCTTCGAGAGAGAAGTTCCACGATGAGCTAAACTTGCCAACCGTAGACGAGTTCATTGCTCGATTGGCTAGAAACCTGTATGAGGCCGCTCGTGCCAGCCCCAACCCGCTCATATCAGGCCTCGGCCGGTATGATCCTAGGTTACGGCGAAGACACCAGACAGGTCCACTAGCTATTCTCTTAAGACAGGAAAACAGGGAGGCAGGTGTCACTCCCAGATTTAGGTAGTAGATTATTAATTCATGACTTAATCTAATAAGCAACCGCTGTGAAATGGCCTGCTCTAACTCGGGCTATAAATCCATTCTATCCCTCTTACAGGTCTACGGAGTGAAGAGTCAATTGACTAATCTCCGGATCTGACAGAAACCATCAAAAAGCCAATTGGCTAATACCGTTATAATGGTTAAATAACTTGAGCTAACATATCGTCCCCAATAAATCCGTTTTGCTGATCGATGGAGTTGTAATAGAGCCAATTGGCTAGTCTACATCCATCGAATCAAGTCATTTTACCTAAGAGCCAACTGGCTAGTCTCTAAAATTGAGACATCTCATCCTGCCTAAGGTTTTCCTAAGGCGTTAAGACAAATGTCGGGATGAGCCCTAAAAGAAATGGGCCACGGACCTGCATTCACTTCCCCAGACATTGGTGACGGCTCAAGATTAATGATTGTTCACATCGAACTCGGGCCCTGGCAGGGTTCAATCGTCCCCTTGTATAGATCACTGGAGTCATCAAGGAGCCAATTGGCTGGTCTCCTGATCTGAGAAAAATCATCAAAGAGCCAATTGGCTATTGTAAGATTAATCCCAACGCGTTCGAATCTTCAAACAGCCAACTGGCTATCACCGTTTCGTGCCTAGACTTCTCCTCCATCGCGTCTCCTCCGGATCAGGTCGCTGTACTTCTGCCCCTCCTCCCCCCCCGTATGTTGTAGCTAATCAGTTACGTCCATTTTCGGCTTACCCACTGGAAATTTCTAGCGCTCCTTCACTGGGGCGGCAAAACCCGAAGTGAGACAAGTGGCCAAGAGGCTTGGAGCTCACATATTCAGTTTTTCACAGCCCCAACTCCCCCCTTGCAAAAAGGACGTGTTTTCGCGTACCTTTAAAGTTTCTCCTCCCATTTCCCGCCACTCATTCATTCAGACACAGGATCAGTTGCCGAATAACGCCATGTATACCTTTAACGCCACCCTATTAAAATTTGTTAACGATACAAGTTTTCGGTAGTGCACTACTGTAGCCTGCATTCGCTTGCAATATAGTGATGAAATGAGTTACTAGCTGCCCGCTGACATTTACGAGTGACATTATATTCCATCATTTTCCTGTTGTGTGTTGATAGTGAATGGCTGTTCTTATATGAAGGTAAGAGGCAATATTTTATTTTGTGTGTTGAGCAAATAATAACTATATTAAACTACTAGCCGTACCCGTGCGCTCCGCTGCACCCGTTAGAAATAAATATAAAGTAATTACATAATTAAAACAGGACATTTGATCCAGGGAACATTCGTGTTTGATAGAAGGATAAATCGTTTAATATGTTACTTAATTTAAATTCCATCCAAATAATTAAAATGCGATCATTTTGGTCCAGAGACACTCATTTGGTGCAATGACAATTCCTTTAACATGTTTCTTAATTTTTATTAGGCCTACATGCAACCGTAGTTTAATGAAGATTGACATCATTTAGATTTAATGTGTATATTTTATTTTACTTGTTATAGGTTTCCATTGAATTATGGTAATAACTTAATTTTAACCCTTGTTTTCTACGTATTTAGTAAATGGCGCTTGGCCCACTATGGTTCTGAACCCTTCGAATAACTTAAATTATATTATATAATATTACATTACACCGCTACCGCACCGCTACCCCAATATATTTGGCTTCTCGTTTTCAAAATTTATCCGCATATCATCAGCTAAGTACAAGATCTCATTATAACAATTTACTCATTATACCCTACCACAAGACATCGTTATATTCTTCATCTTATACAGTTTCAGTTGCTAGAAATTGGAACTCGCTACCGAGTGATGTAAGGGATTGTTGGACAATAGCTTCATTTAGGTCAAAATTCCATAAATTCTTACTTAACAGATGAATTGCTGATTAAAATTTGTTACTTATAATGAAACTAACATCTGTCCATTCTTATTATTATTATCTTTAATTTCTCTAAATAGATTTACAAAACCTCTAATGGCAATTACATTAATATTCTCATTATAGAAATAGAAATATATATATTCTCCCTGTAACATAGTCCTAGTAAGCTTATATTAAATTAATTTTCATCATTTTACTAGCTATCTCAAATATTAAATTAATTATAATTCATTGAATTACATTAGCTCATAAATTAAGTTACTACTTTACCTTATAGATTTATCTAAATTTAAATAAATGTGTAGTGAAGATTATTGCTGGAGAACCTTTTAAGTGTAGTGAAAATATTTGTAATTTAAATTTATGTATTGTATTGATTAAGGCTGGTTGAGTGGAAGAGAAGGCCTTATGGCCTTAACTCTGCCAGCGAAAATAAAACATTATTATTATTATTATTATTATTATTATTATATTATATTATATTATATTATATTATATTATATTATATTATATTATATCAGAAGTTATTGTAATAACATTATAGCATTATGTCCATCTAGATAAACTACACTTTCCAATGGTGAAATAATAATTAATTATACAAATCGGTTAATTTAGCTTCCGATATTACTTCATACAAACACAGAAACATTCTCGGTAGGCTATCTTTCATAGCTTTCGATTGTTGCTGTCCAAGGCCCCTTATAGACGAAGTCATTTGTTTTTTAATTCATTACACGGCCTTAGATGGCAGTTATTTTAATTTTAAAACTCATTTATCTCATTAAATATCAGTCCTATCAGAATTTTTCAAGGAATAAACCTTATCGCAAATTATTTTAAAGAAACTTTTGTTATGTAACATTTTTTCACAAAAATCAATAATAAGCGAGATATTTCTATTTATTTAATTCAGGTCCTCTTATAACCCCCCTTTTAAATAATGTATTTTGAATGCCATATAGCCTAAAATCTAAGTTACAACGAACTTAATTTATATTCCAATTTTCATCGAAATCCGTTCATCCATTATCGCGTGAAAAGGTAACAAACATACAGACAGACAGACAGACAGACAGACATACAAACAAAAATTTCAAAAAAGGGATTTTCGGTTTCAGGATGGTTAATTATATATGTTAGGACCATTTATTTTTGGAAAATCGAAAATTACCAGAAAAATTTCGGCTACAGATTTATTATTAGTATAGATATATTTTTGTGATCCTTAAACATTCTTCTATGTATAGAAAGTATTTGCTATCTATAAAATTTGAAAATGTTAGAGAAACAGGCATGTCATGTTATCAAGTACTCAGTAGCGCTTTAACGCCATGTGGCTTTAAAGATCTACAGACAAAATTTTAGGTTATGTTAGTACTCAGGCTGACAGTACAGCATCAGTGTGAAAACATCAGGAAAATCACTAAGCTTTCAACTTACAAATGTTTAGAATGTGCAGTGATGATATTGGTTCAATTGCTTATCGAACTCTTAATTTTTTTTTTTATTTTACATAACTTAATTTTTTTTTGTTTTACTTATTGGAAAACATTCATATTAAACTAAGGCAAATGCTTTTGTGTTAAAAAAATAGATAATGTGACACAGTAGAAAGTTATTAAAGTAAGGAATCACTGGAAAACATATTTTCCTAATCCAGTTTCAGTTTCAGATCAAGAATATTTCATTAGTATTGTGTGATTTTGTATCTTTTATTAACAGAAACTCAAATTTAGTCGCTTAGTTCAATTTGTGTTGCTTAGGAAAAATAATTCATTAACAATTATAAGTGTATAGGTTAATAGAAAATAGGTGGCGTTAATTGGACAACCTGTTCGTAATAACGCCAGTTTACAAAGTTTTGCTATTTGAGTTCTAATTCTTGTTCGGTATATAATATATCCATTTTCATTGTGCTATTTTGTAAAGATAAGATTACAGTTTCTATTTTCGTGTTTGTTTGTGACTCAAGTGTTAAGGTGGCGTTATTTGGTACGTGTACCTTACCCCCTAAAGCGGTAAACATCTTTTGCCTGATGGAGCCTCAGGATCAAGGCCATCTCCAGTTCATTTCATATCGGAAACAGCCCAACATCTTGTCTCGTGGTGAAATATAATTCAGGCTATTACAAACAAATGAACAAGGACCCTTTCCAAATAATGTCCTCAGGATCGATGAGGCCATATTTTATTAGAATCATCTGACAGTCAATAAACTAGTCTCCTAAATTGAGATAACTTATCTTGCCTGTGTCATTAAGACAAAATAATGTCTAGAGTCTAGACCATACCTGCACAAACAGCGCTCAACGAGCGCGCGCGCTCCTTCGGAGCGGGAGAGCCGTGTTTACCGCTCGCCGAAACTGAGAGGAAGATACGTCAGAATAACGTAGACTTGCTGTAGGTAGAGGAGAGGGAAACAACCACTCAGCTATCTAGTGGAGTGCAGTGTGTAGGCCTATTCTCTGTAACTGTTTCACGTTGCTTACCTACTGCTACAGTACAGTATGGAGGAATCTAAAAGACGGAACATAACATTTAACGACTTTCAGCTCGAACTTATTGATCTTCAGTGTGACCTAAGGGCTAAAGATCGTTTGAATAATACTATAAGCCTGGTTGAGTTTTACAAGACTAAACATTAGCAATAATATCCACGACTACACAGGCTGGCTGTGAAAATGATTGCTATGTTTGGGTCAACATTTATATTTGTGAGCAACTTTTTATATAATCAACTTTAATAAAGGCATACATCGAACATCTGTAACTGATGTTTCATTACGATCAGTAGGCTACTGTTCCTTTCAGCTGCCAACAGCATAAAATCTCGTTTTCATGTACTGATAAATAAAAATATAACAAAATGATATTGTACATTTAAGTAGCTATATAATTTCTATTATTTCTGTAAAATAAATATTTCTTTATTAATTAATAATAGTCCAAGATAGTTTTGGAAACACTGAACGGGAATTCATTTCATAAACACTCGTAATGGAATTCCTTGTCACAAACTATTAGGGGCTGCAAGACAATAAACACCTTTAAGAACAGCTTAAAAGATAACCTTATTAGCATTTCACTCCAATCATACTGATTTAAACTATCACTGACTACATTGTTACTTCTTTCTTTAGACATCATCCCGATTGTGCTGTATTTTCAAAATTGTCTCATAATAATCTCTTTCTATTATCTAATATTATTTGAAATATATTAACATTCTATGTATTTTAGCTTAATTCTGCTACACAGTTTATTTCAGTGTCTAATTAATAGTTCATAGTATTTTGTTGTTTAATTCGTATATAACTCTTGTATACATGTAAATCTCACTTAATCAAATTGTTGAATTTTTTGTAAGTTCATGCATATGTACAGGGACATCATTTTATATTTACTAACATTTTTAATATTAACCTGTCTATACCTTTAGAGAACCGGAAACACCGCTTGCCCCCCCCCTCCAAGACTGGAGTTCGATGATACTGGCGTAAAACACAAATCACTCTACTAGGTATAGGATGGAAGAAAAGTAGTTCATCCATTTACGTAAACTAGGAAATATCGCGATTTTTAGTGTGATAATTTTCATTAGGTTTTTCTTTAATCAAAGTACAGTACTGTATTAAGAATAAGTGTTTTTACTCACGAAGTGAATTATCCATGCGAACGTATTCATTATGTAGTGTATATTATACTGTCTACAACACATTAGCGTGCAATATAGAGAAAGAAGTTAAATTGAAAAATAATCATAATATGAATATTTAAACACAATTTTGAAAATGGTGGCCGTTCATTTCGATACAGGCTTCAGTTCTTTTGTGCATATTATCGCACTATAGACTATTGCATCTAATTCCAATTGCCAGTTTCATCCTTCGTACTAGTAACTCATGTTGAAATAATTCTGTACCTACTCTACGGACTGTGAATTCAATCTTCACTTCTGCCCGACCCGAAAATATAAAATTACTCAGACATGCTATCTACTGTCCGTCCAAGTGGTTATGCTGCAGGATTGTAGAAAGGGAGGAAATCACGTGACAGTTAATTACTTAACGAGGCCCTTTTATTTAAGTTAAATTAAACAGTTGTATAATATTACGTAAACGTCCAATTCCTAAGAGAAATTAATGTTTTCAGAAAAGAGATAAGACAGCCCAGCTTTTACAGTGGGGCGAGCAGAAGCAGGTGGGGGAAATCGGGATGCGACGTAGGCAAACGGACAGTACCTGTGCGAAAATATGATTCAATATTGAAAGCTCTTCCGTCACTGGAAAACGCGAACATATTTCTGGAACGTACTATACTCAGTAACTCAGTACTGCTTACTATCTGCGGTCTTGGTTCTGTGTGGAGTTGGAACTTCCTTAGTAGAAGGGGTGGGAGTGAAGTACATTCAAAAACTCAGGTACAATAAAAATTGAAGTAAAAATAAAATGATGTCCCTGTATATACACTTTTTGCTGGTTGAGTGGAAGAGAAGGCCTTACGGCCTTAACTCTGCCAGATAAAATAAATCATCATCATTATTATTATTATTATTATTATTATTATTATTATTATTATTAGTACTTCATTTTGTATATATTTTGTACGAGATCACCCCTTCTTCCAGTCCACCCTTATACAGGACGCAGCTAATATCTGCATTCCGCTCATGAGCTGTGAGCCGGCTCGGAGAGCGCAAACCTTGTGCAGTCTTGGTCTAGATGAACCCTGAAAGGACTGGGCTGAAAAAAAAATAACTTTTTATCTGACCCCATCATAATGTTTGCTTTCAGTCTTTAAGGCAGTCGCGAGAAACATCTACTCCCCATGCCGGGAATCGAACCGGAGTGTGCTGATACTTGAGGACTACTTGTGTAATGAGGAAGTGAAACTATAATGACTTGAGTCGGTGAGAATGGCGTCTCCCCTCGAGACCCGCCGTCCCCACTGGTTTCATTTCCGTGTTAGCCGTATTTCAGCGCTGGTCCACGGGATACGCTCGTGTTAATTTCCGATATTTCGAGCGAACTCCGCGGGATAGAGAATGGCACTTCCGCTATATTTTATCCAGCTGTAACCATCACTAACTCCCACACGTGGGCCAAGACAGCTCTGGTTATGTATTGCAAGTTCTCAGGTTTGATCCCATGTGACGGCACATATTTCTCTCCCCACCGCAATGTTCAGAACTTCGGTGGGGTTCTTTCGATCGACTCTGATATGAACTGAGTAAAGACCACATCCTTGCTAAGAGCACATGGGTGATAGAAACTTTGGTCAGAAGTTTTTTTTTTTTTTTAAATTCAATTACTATACGTATATTTCATTCTCTTGTTCTTGAAGATTTAAGTTTATTTCCTTTTTAGACTGTTATGAACGATGATGTATCAACTAGTAGGTTATTTCACGTCAATGGAATTGATAATAGCGAGATAGTATTTGGAGAGATGAGGTCGTGGGATTATCTGACATTCGTCTTATGGTTGGAAAAAAACTTGGGAACAAATCAACAAGTGAATAACTTTACTACGCGTATGCTACATATCTTTACGTAGAACTACGTGTGGATGCAATCACTGTCCACAGGGGGACAGCTTTTTATGCTGCATATCTTTACGTAGAACTACGTGTGGATGCAATCACTGTCCACAGGTGGACAGCTTTTTATGCTGCATATCTTTACGTAGAACTACGTGTGGATACAATCACTGTCCACAGGGGGACAGCTTTTTATGCTGCATATCTTTACGTAGAACTACGTGTGGATACAATCACCTGTCTACAAGTGCATAGCTTTACTATGCTGCATATATTTACGTAAAATTACGTATGGATGCAATTACCTATCGACAGGTGGACAGCTTTTTATGCTGCATATCTTTACGTAGAACTACGTGTGTATACAATCACCTGTCCACAAGTGCATAGCTTTACTATGCTGCATATATTTACGTAAAAGTACGTGTGGGTGCAATCACCTATCGACAGGTGGACAGCTTTTTTATTCTGCATATCTTTACGTAGAACTACGTATGGGTGCAATCACTTGTCCACAAGTGCATAGCTTTACTATGCTGCATATATTTACGTAAAACTACGTATGGGTGCAATCACCTGTCCACAAGTGCATAGCCTTACTATGATGTATACATTTACGTAAAAGTACGTGTGGGTGCAATCACCTGTCCACAGGTGCATAGCTTTACTATTCTGCATATTTGGGGACATAACCTGGCCAGCAAGATCTCCGGATCTGAGTATATGGGCCTATTTAAAGTCAAATGTCTTGGAAAATTGTTCGCGTCCAACAGAAGAGGCTAAATAACACATAAGAGAAGAAATAAGAAACTTTCATTGTGAGGTATTGCAGAATATAATGCATAACTTATGTTACAGAAATGTTTAAATTGTAATGGGGGGACATGTATTCCAAATTATTTTCAAAAATTAAACAATTTAACTAAATCACACAATTTGAAGTTTGTTTTCAAATATTTTACTTTATTCACAATGCTATGTTCTTACAGAACCATTTTAAAATCCAACCATACCCAATGGCCAACCCTGTATTTAAGAGAGCATAGTGTCATTTTCATGTTACTGTTTATTTAAATAATTTTTGTAGAAGTAAGGTCAGTGCTTGCACTTAGAAATGAAAGTCTAGCACGTGTAGTCATCTATTTTAATTAACCCATGGTCAGTACTGGAGTCTAGTGACAATGGAGTAAATTTCTTAATGAATCCCCTCCCTTCCTGTTGAGGTAATGCACTAAATAACATCTCAGTAGCGGAACAAGTAATAACCCTAGCTCAGCCGTGAATATGTGCTTCATTTACCCTTTTAATTAACTATTATGCTTTCGTGTTCCATTAAAGGATGCTACTAAATACTATTAGTGATAATGCCTGCAGTAGTCACTTCTCTACTATAAAAAGAGGATTTCACTTTAAGAAAAAAGCATTGAGCATATGGGGTCTATTCCATCAAATGACCAGTTGCAGAGCCTTCTTCATTTACAAGCCGGAGCCATACGTTGGCGACACTGTAATTAAATGTCAAACGGAGGCCTACGATACAGAACATGTGTTTGTGCTAATGCCGATTTTCAATGTAAATTAATGTTACAATATAAGTGTGTGTCGATGGAATTATGTTCGCGGTCGTACCAAACGTTAATTGTTGATGTGGTATAAACTAAGTGCGTGTTGACGATAAAAACAAGTCAATAAATGGAAATAAAATGGTTGCAGTCTTTGGCAGTTTTTACGGTTAATGATGACAAAGTAAATGACAATTCTTTTAAATATTAAATATTGCATAAACTACATTTTTATAGTCCTACTTATGGTTTGTGGTGTATCAGAATTCTAGCCAAATTGTTGGGTCTCGCCTGCTATATCAATAAAGTTACGCCGTTGGTTTTCAAGTTCATTGTAAACAGCTGTTTTGTGATCCCATAAATTTTGCATTTTTGTTGAAGATTCGGAATGCCTGCTATACGTCAGAACTGCCTATAATTTGTAGATGCATACACTCACTTTGTTGGTTTTCAAGGTTTGTTTATTAATATTATTTATCTTGTAATAAATCAGTTATAAACATGTTCCTTTTCAAATCAAGATTTCAGGTATAACTCCCTGTAAACTTGATTTGAATAATTTCGAGGGAAAAATTGTTCCGGAGCCGGGTATCGAACCCGGGACCTTTGGTACGTTAAACCAAAGGTCCCGGGTTCGATACCCGGCTCCGGAACAATTTTTCCCTCGAAATTATTCATGTTCCTTTTCACTTGGTACTTACAGGATTTAAAGTTCACTGAGTTTACGCTAATTGGTACATACTTAATAGATAATGATGTGTTTTGTTACGTATTATGTTGAAGGTACGTTTCTTCATTTTTGCATAGATCTTTATACTTGGCCTAACTGTATTTACATCTTCGTACTTTATTATAACATGTCAGTAGTTTTCTCTGTTTACATTTTTATTTTATCTGCATAATTTACATTCTTACCTTGTTTTCTGTAGTTATATTTATTTAAAATTATATTTTAAAAAGTTTATAACAAATACTTTAGGATAACAGTATTGTTATGTTGACTGGCCAGGTTCAAACTAAAACTGGCTTCCTGGGCATCTGAAATATTTATAGAAAAACACGACAGATAATCACATGAAATTAAAATGTATGTGATATCCTAGACTTTCCACGTTACAGGTAAAACACCATAAAGTCGTACAACATTGTCAATTTGCTAGCCACAAATTTGTTAATTGAATGGAACTTAAGAAAACTGCGTAGGAACTTATGTCTTTTTTGCATTATTGAGTTTATTATATTCTGTCCAAGAAATATCTTTTGTGCGAGATCGTGCATATTTGCTTGGTTTCCGCACAAAACCAATCCGCGGTAAGTCTAAAATTCCACATTCAGTATTCCCAACCTAACATACATAACAATTTCCCTCTTCTTACCGCTTAAGTGACATTGATTTTACTGCTTTAGGCTTTCAACATATTATTTTTAGAGACGTTCAATATAGTAAAAATTATAAATTGGAAACTTATCACTGCAATTTCAGCTAAATTACACTGTTAATTATTGTTTTTAAATATTTGCAAAAATTAAGTAAACTCTACAACTCCACTAAAGTTACTGCATTCGTGATGCAAGTAACATTAAGGAAGCCGTGAAAAAATCAACAAGATTCCAGACTCATCATAGACTGGGGAAAAAAAAGACAGACGTATATCACGGCCTGCTGGAGTATAGTAAACACAGAAAACATTTTAAAGCAACAATGTTGAAGATAGATATTTTTGTTTTGCAAATTTGCCGTCATTGAACAGAAACCAAGATGGAGATTTCATTGCAACTAATTAGAAATTCCTCTTATAGGTATGTAATAAACGATCTACGCACAAAATAATGTACGATACATGAGCGGTATGTTTTCTTTCAATTCTCGGAAATTAAAAAAGCTCAACTACGTTTCGCTTTTTCAAACTTTTCCTCGAACATGAAAACTTCAACATACCGCTCTTGTAACGCATATTACTATTCCTTAACGTGGAATGCTCTATATTTCAAACAAACGCTGTATACGGATGACAATGTGAAAAACATGGCCATATTATTGGATATCAGTAACATAGAACCAGAGGTAAGGATTTTTGTTATTAGCAGGCAGTGCATTTGTGTTCCCAAACGTACAGCGGATCGAGTAGTTTCTGCTTCTACATCTATTGCGTCACGTGAATGCAGAAGCAGAGATGCATAGACTTTGAATCATAGTACAATATAGGCACCCCATTGTCAATGTTGTATATGTAAAACACCAAATTACGACTACATTGTGATCTGATTCTAATACTGAATAAGTTGAATTTTCATTCAGAATTTTGTGTTAAAATTATTTTAATTTATCAATCTATGTTATATTGTATTTCATTTTTATCTGCAGCCACCGGCGTGGCTCAGTCGGTTAAGGCGCTTGCCTGCCGTTCTGAAGTTGCACTCGGGCACAGGCTCGATTCCCGCTTGGGCTGATTACCTGGTTGGGTTTTTTCCGAGGTTTTCCCCAACTGTAAGGTGAATGCCAGGTAATCTATGGCGAATCCTCGGCCTCATCTCGCCAAAATACCATTTCGCTATCATCAATCTCATCGATTCTAAATAACCTCGTAGTTGATAAAGCGTCGTTAAATAACCAACTTAAAAAAAAACTTTTGATCTGCATTTTTTTAATAATTTTGTAAGTGGGCTCCTCTCTGAACATTGCTGACAATGTGAAACAAACACTTAAAATTGTACTCCATAAAAACCCTGGCTATTCTCAAGTGCGTCACATCAAAAGTAATACTGCGTGTTCAGCTCAAAGTGTGTCATGGCTCGCTGTATGCCTTCATGTGGCTAGTCGTTGAGCCTAGAGAATTCAATCTTCCTACATTTCCACAGAGGCGTATTACTTATGTGCCAGAGAAGTTGCCTAGCAAGTACGGCGTTCATTCTGAAGAGTACTTACCGATACGTACGGTAACACCTGTAGTGGCAGGAATGTGAACTGTTTGGGAAGACGTACTGAGGAGAGTTTTTTCCTTACTGTCGGGATATGGGGAGAGGGTTAAGACGATTACTTACGTATTTGTTGACATTAACTTCGACTGTCAACATGGACACGGAGCATTTGATTTATATTGTGGAATGTTGCCGTACGCAACCGATGATAACAAATACCCTGCGCACAACTTGCCCGCGCAAAACACAGTTAGAAAGAGGTTATGGTAGCACACAGATAGTACACACCGCCATCTGTTGCTACGACGTTCAAGTATACCGTACACGTTCTCAAGTTCAGATTGAACGCCTTGATTAGTAGGCAACTTCTCTGACATAAAAGCTGAAACTCGCATCAAATCGCTGACTCACAATATTGACGTCATGACACAATTTGAAATGAACACCCAGTATAACTTCCAATAAGATAGATGAAATGAGGTCATTAATGAAACTATGATGTAATGTATTATAAATATGCCCCTGTAACGTCATGTGAATAGAAGAACATTCTCTCAGTTTAAACAAATTTTATACGACGTTTGTAAAATATTTGCATTTCATAACCTCAGGATGTGTTTTCGTTCACTGCAACGAGATAGGTTTTGAAAAATGAATTATTTGTATACAGAGTGATTCACGAGGGAAGATAAAAAATTTAGGATGTGAATTCTGAAATCATTCTGAGTCAAAAAGTTCATATGAATATAGGCCTGTTTTCGAACGCTTACGGAGATATGGCTCTTTGATTTCACAAAAACTTCTGAGATTCCATTGTACTAACTCGCATTTAGAGACAGATAACGGACTAATTTAAAGTTTATATTCACGTACGCATACATACCTAATATTCTAGAAGTCGGGGTCGATGTTTTCGCATATTTTCAAAGGTGCCTCGTCTTGCTTCAATGCACTGTTGCCCTCGGGCGTGAATCGCGCTGGTCGCTCGGGAGAGTTGCACGTGGCTGTCTTTATGCGGCATCCAAAACACGGTCGATTAGCGCCTCTCTCGTTTCCTCGTTCCTTTGCTATACCAAGTCTTTCACCCAACCCCATAGACAGTAAATACTCTTCGATATGGTACCCTTCTGTTCGGAAAGCGTCGTTCATATTCAGCCACGGCACGCTAGGAACTTCCATCGCACAAACCATAAACATACTCAAATCGGCGTATTCTGCAGTAAAAAATTTATAAGGCATCTTGAAAAACACAACTTAACACTTCCGATAACTGTACCTGTATAACTACTGTACTGTAGGTAGCGGACTGAACTGCTGTGAACTGATAAGTGATAGCGTATTTGTTGTGACATTTGTAATGCCCCACCACCCGGTTTGTTTCTCTTCTCTTATCTACATCGCTCACAATGCAGATTCCAATGTTACGTCATTCATCGGTGATCTTGTCTCACGTCAGCAGTATATGGTAACGTCTGATTCACATTGGGGCGAGACGTTTTACCAAACAAAATGCATCTAGCTCCGCCATCGTTCGAAAACGGACCTAAGTTCATATGAACTTTTTCACTCAAAATGGCCTGAGATATCGTAGCCTAAATTTTTCACCTTTCCTCGTGAATCATCCTGTATATTACGTCCCTTAACGTCATGTGACGTAGGAACAACATTCTCCATTCTCCTGTAACTTCATCCCTCTTAGCCGCAAGTATTTTCCTAAGCACCTTATTCTCGAACATCCTTAATCTCTCTTGCTCTCTCAAAGTGAGAGTCCAAGCTTCACAACCATACAGAACAACAGGTAATATAACTGGTTTATAAATTCTAACTTTCGGTATAGGCTTTACCTGTTAAAATTACCTTAGCAGGTTTCATAAACTGAATCCTTCGTAACTTTTATCTCCTACATCACCTTACTTACTTACAAATGGCTTTTAAGGAACCCGAAGGTTCATTACCGCCCTCACATAAGCCCGCCATCGGTCCCTATCCTGTGCAAGGTTAATCCAGTCTCTATCATCATATCCCACCTCCCTCAAATCCATTTTAATATTATCCTCCCATCTACGTGTCGGCCTCCCCAAAGGTCTTTTTCCCTCCGGTCTCCCAACTAACACTCTATATGCATTTCTGGATTCGCCCATACGTGCCTCATGCCCTGCTCATCTCAAACGTCTGGATTTAATGTTTCTAATTATGTCAGGTGAAGAATACAATGCGTGCAGTTCTGCGTTGTGTAACTTTCTCCATTCTCCTGTAACTTCATCCTGCTTAGCCCCAAATATTTTCCTAAGCACCTTATTCTCAAACACCCTTAACCTATATTCATCTCTCAAAGTGAGAGTCCAAGTTTCACAACCATACAGAACAACCGGTAATATAACTGTTTTATAAATTCTAACTTTCAGAGTTTTTGACAGCAGACTAGATGATAAAAGCTTCTCAACCGAATAATAACACGCATTTCCCATATTTATTCTGCGTTTAATTTCCTCCCGAGTGTCATTTATATTTGTTACTGTTGCTCCCAGATATTAGAATTTTTCCACCCCTTCGAAGGATAAATCTCCAATTTTTATATTTCCATTTCGTACAATATTCTGGTCACGAGACATAATCATAACTTTGTCTTTTCGGGATTTACTTCCAAACCGATCGCTTTACTTGCTTCAAGTAAAATTTCCGTGTTTTCCCTAATCGTTTGTCTGCTACATCGCTATGTTTTCAAATAACACAAAGCACGTCATTGCACTCAGAGTGGCCAAACAATACCCTGAGAGAAATTTGAATTGACGACCGCGGATTATAAGCGATGTTAAAACTGAATTTTCCTCGTTGCACAAACCACTTTCCGTGTAATCAGGTTAATGAAGAAGTAATGCAATATCTTCAGCTAGTCGCGTCGATGAACAAATAGAAACGTGAGCCAAGATGTAACTAATAAGGCTGTGGAGACAGCCGGCAGCTAGGGACCGAGCAGGGATACAAGAGCAAGGACCTTGACGGCACAATAGAGGCAGGGACGACACAGTCTGCACAAGAGAATCATCTTGGAGGAGGCGGCTTAGTGGAACTTGTAATCCTCTAGTTGGTGTGATGCCTCAAGATGGAAATATTTTGTCATCAACGCTGACAGTCAGGTGTCTATTAGGAACAAAACGTAAGTTACAAAGGCGTTAAGTTATACCAGGTATGCTCATTCTCTGACTCCCGATTACGTTCTGTAATCGCGACCTTGTAATGTAGAGCGTGCTGTTCCTCGTTCGAAGCTCGACGGATGACTGCGGAAGGCAGTTCAAGTACTTAGTAAACGTACGAACTGTGCGGGACAATGATACAGTCAAAAACTTTAGTCAGCAAACGATCATTCCATACATTGTCGGAGGAAGACTATTTTTGTTGTGAAAAGTGTTTACTATGTTGTAAGGCATTGTCAGGAACACTACTGAACAACATAAAACATTATACGCTCTGCCATCCAGAACATGCCGAAGTGACAGGGAAGCTGTTTTCTGTAATAAGTATTCATATATCAACATTATTATTATTATTACTTACTTACTTACTTACAAATGGCTTTTAAGGAACCCGAAAGTTCATTGCCGCCCTCACATAAGCCCGCCAGCGGTCCCTATCCTGTGCAAGATTAATCCAGTCTCTATCATCATACCCCACCTCCCTCAAATCCATTTTAATATTATCCTCCTATCTACGTCTCGGCCTCCCTAAAGGTCTTTTTCCCTCCGGTCTCCCAACTAACACTCTATATGCATTTCTGGATTCGCCCATACGTGCTACATGCCCTGCCCATCTCAAACGTCTGGATTTAATGTTCCTAATTATGTCAGGTGAAGAATACAATGCGTGCAGTTCTGTGTTGTGTAACTTTCTCCATTCTCCTGTAACTTCATCCCGCTTAGCCCCAAATATTTTCCTTAGCAACTTATTCTCAAACACCCTTAACCTATGTTCCTCTCTCAGAGTGAGAGTCCAAGTTTCACAACCATACAGAAGAACCGGTAATATAACTGTTTTATAAATTCTAACTTACAGATTTTTGGACAGCAGACTGGATGATAAGAGCTTCTCAACCGAATAATAACACGCATTTCCCATATTTATTCTGCGTTTAATTTCCTCCCGAGTGTCATTTATATTTGTTACTGTTACTCCAAGATATTTGAATTTTTCCACCTCTTCGAAGGATAAATCTCCAATTTTTATATTTCCATTTCGTACAATATTCTGGTCACGAGACATAATCATATACTTTGTCTTTTCGGGATTTACTTCCAAACCGATCGCTCTACTTGCTTGAAGTAAAATTTCCGTGTTTTCTCTAATCGTTTGTGTATTTTCTCCTAACATATTCACGTCATCCGCATAGACAAGAAGCTGATGTAACCCGTTCAGTTCCAAACCCTGCCTGTTATCCTGAACTTTCCTAATGGCATATTCTAGAGCGAAGTTAAAAAGTAAAGGTGATAGTGCATCTCCCTGCTTATTATTATTATTATTATTATTATTATTATTATTATTATTATTATTATTATTATTATTATTATTATTATTACTAGTACAATTATTATTATTGTGGTGATTTTATTCCAACAGAAATACATGTTATGATAAAATAATTTTTCAGGGGTGCAACGTGCACTACAGTTTCAAGAATTGAAAGCACTTAATGATACGCAAAACATTGAAGAGAGTCGAACAATTCAGAGTCTACGTTTAGGAGCAAGTTATGTAGTATGTTGGGAATTAGCCAAGGCACTAAAAACCCTTGTGAACTTGTAAAGAAATCTATGGTGCCAGCCACCGGCGTGGCTCAGTCGGTTAAGGCGCTTGCCTGCCGGTCTGAAGTTGCGTTCGGGCGCGGGTTCGATCACCGCTTGGGCTGATTACCTGGTTGGGTTTTTTCCGAGGTTTTCCCCAACCGTAATGTGAATGCAAGGTAATCTATGGCGAATCCTCGGCCTTATCTCGCCAAATATCATCTCGCTATCACCAATCTCATCGACGCTAAATAACCTAGTAGTTGATACAGCGTCGTTAAATAACCAACTAAAATAAAAAAAATCTATGGTGCCCGAACAAAATATAGTTAATTACATCTCTCTACTGGAACAGCTCAAATGTGAATTCACAGAACATGGATTTAATGATTTTAGACGTATGGAAAGTGATATTAATCTTTTTGTTAATCCTTTCATAGTACATTGAGTACAACCCGTGAGAGTGCAGTTCCAGGACGAGTTAATTGATTTACAAAGTCTCGTAGAATTCAGAACTAGATGCGGAGAATATGACTTGCCAAGCATAGAAATATTAAAAAATGAAGAAAACGCAATATCCCAAGATGAGCTTATTTGCTGTCACTCGAACTATGTGTGCAAACAATTATTTTCGAGAATGAAGGTTGCTAAATCTAAAAATCCAAACATAGATCCCGATTAACAGATGAGAATCTTTTGTGCATTGCAGTAAATTCGTTGGGAATAGGTTTCCAATTACTTGCAGAAAAGATTAGGCCTACACATGTTGAATGTGGAATACGAAAATAACATTATCTATGATATAATAGTATCATAACTGTATAAAATATAATAAATAATGTAATAACTGAATATTTCCTTTTTCAAATTCAGTTTATTATCCGTATTTGTAAGACAGTGAGAGCGATGCCACTGGCGGTGCTGCAATGTAGTTGCGGAACCCAGTCCGTACACTGTGTGTGTTATGCAGTGCAGCATCATCCGTGTAATCGGGGCTTTTACAATTTTGAGCATACCTGAGTTAGACGAATGGAACGACTGAAATATGAGATGCTAAGAAAAAAATGACAGGGGACTTAAACAAATCGCAATGGTTACGTGAAATGTTTTTACCTAATTTGTTTTATTTTCGAGTGAAAAATGTACGGCTTCATGATCATTTTCGCGAACATTTTGTCTGAATATCTATAGTCGCGACGCTGTTATTCCCGGCGTGACTCCTCCTATTTACTTAAGTCTTAGGAAGTGAAGGCTCTATAAATTCTAGGTAGGTCGTATCGTCCGCTATTTTTGTTCTTTCGTTGCCGAGCTACCAGACGAGGGATCTATTTGCCACACCGTTAAACATTATCATGTCGTAGCAACTATGATAATAAATCAAACGCACTGTAATTCAGCAAATAATTGAGCGGCAAATAACGTCCTCGTAACGCCAACGAAAGAGCCAAAATGGCGGGCGATTATATTTAGTATTTATCGAGCCTTAGGAAATGCATGACGTCATCGTCAGCGAATTACAAGACGCACACGTTTAAACGTAGCCGATCTGCAACGTGATTGGCTGCCGGAAATTAGAGCGACGGAACTATAAATATAAGTATAAGTTCATATAATTTGGTAGAAGTTGTGCTAAAGCACGAGTTACGTGTAACTAAAATTCTAATTTTAATTATCTCAGACACAGACCTTGTGTGACATTTATTAGGACTATTTCGTGAATAAAATAAAAAAGTGAATAATATATCCCTAAAATTCGCTCACGAAATGTTAATAATTGTATATTTACGAATACTTATCTATTCAGACCGTGGCTAACGAGAAAGACAGGCTACAGAACAATGTCACATATCTTAACATGGCCAACATTGAACGAGTTTATGCACGTTTAACAGGAGTGAGTGAGTGAGTGAGTGAATAGACAAACAAATAGATAAATAAATAAGGAGACAAGTAAATAAATAACCAAATAAATAAATATAAAAATGAGTAAATAAGTAAATACATAAAAATATCAATAAATAAATAAACAACTAGATCAATGAATCAATCAGGCAATGAATAAATAACTAGTAAACAAATAGAAAACAAATAGATAAATAAGCAGATAAGCAAATAAAGAAATAAATAAAGAAATAGATCAATAAATATTCCTGAATAATAAATAAATAAGTAAATAAATGAATCAACTAATCAATAAAGAAACAAACAAATAGAGAAATAAATAAATAATTAAATAAAAAAATACAACAATGAATCAATCAGTGAATGAATGAATAACTAGTAAACAAATAAATAAGCAGAGAAGCAAATAAAGAAATAAATAAAGAAATAGATCAATAAATATTCCTGAATAATAAATAAATAAGTAAGTACCGTAAATAAATAAATGAATGAATCAACTAATCAATAAAGAAACAAACAAATATATAGATAAATAAATAAATGAATAAATAAATAAATAAATAAATAGCTGAATGAATAAATCACTAGTAAACAAATAAAAACGGATAGATAAATAAGTAGATAAGTAAATAAAAAATAAGCAAATAAATAAAGAAGTAGATAAATAAATATTCATGAATAATAAATAAATAAGTAAGCAAATAAATAAATCAATCAATGAAACAACCAATCAATAAAGAACTAAACAAATAGATAGATAAATGAATAAATGAATAAATAAATAAATAGCTTAATGAATAAATAACTAGTAAACAAATGAAAACGGATAGATAAATAAGTAGATAAGTAAAAAAATAAGCAAATAAATAAAGAAGTAGATCAATAAATATTTATTAATAATAAATAAATAAGTAAATAAATAAATCAATCAATGAATCAACCACTCAATAAAGAACTAAACAAATAGATAGATAAATGAATAAATGAATAAATAAATAAATAGTTTAATGAATAAATAACTAGTGAACAAATAAAAACGGATAGATATATAAGTAGATAAGTAAATAAAAAATAAGCAAATAAACAAAGAAGTAGATAAATAAATATTCATGAATAATAAATAAATAAGTAAGCAAATAAATAAATCAATCAATGAATCAACCAATCAATAAAGAACCAAACAAATGGATAAATAAATACATGAATAAATAAATAAATAGCTTAATGAATAAATAACTAGTAAACAAATAAAAACAGATAGATAAATAAGCAGATAAGTAAATAAAGAAACAAGCAAATTAATAAAGAAATAGATCAATAAATATTCATGAATAATAAATAAATAAGTAAATAAATAAATAAATCAGTGAATCAACCAATCAATAAAGAAACAAACAAATAGATAAATAAATAAACAAATTAGTAAATAAATAAATAAGCAAATCAATAAATGTATAAATGAAGTGGGTAAATTGGATGATAAAACAGTTAAAAGGTACACTAAAACACGTCCTCGCGAGGGAAAATGGTGCTTAAAAGAAATTTAAATGTGACCTCCAAGCCTGTTGGTCACTTGTTCGACTCCAATTTTCACTGTTCCACTGAGGAAACTTTAGAGAATTTTTAAGGGAAAAGCCAAAAATATTCTCGAGTTACATTAAATAGAGAATGGAGCTAAGTGAGCCGTGTGCAAAAGCAAGAAACTCCAAGTTCATATTATATTGTTTCCATGGTAACACGAGTGACATCAGAGTGTAGGCTACACCTGTGATGTCAGAATGACATGCTCTAGGAAAAATGAAACACTCCCTTTTAAGTAAATAATAATAATAATAATAATAATAATAATAATAATAATATAACAACAATACCGAATATCAGAACGTCGAATACGCTTCCATGTCACTTTAAAGTAATGGCATCCTGCTATCTCTTTGAATATCTTCTCAATTTGAAAAAAATGCGTTAATAAATAAAGAAGAGCGGATGAGATTCGATGCTGTTTTGTTTTCTGTGGACAAGAGCGAATACTCACTGCTTCACATGTAGGTCACTCCGATCCGCAGGCCAGTACGGTTGCTAAGTTACCGAATGTTGTACCCGATCTTCTTATTTATCTCTCCAACTTTTTAGATTTACTGAATTTTAACATAAGGTATATATTTATGTAATCATGTTTAGTTACATATTTAAATGCATCGCTACTAAATTTATTCTAAATCTCACATTACATGTCACATTGATTGCCGAAGATTGACCTCATAAAAAATAATTTCACCTTTTAAGTAAAAGCAATCAGTACCAAACAAAAAAAAAAAACATTCTACAACAAGATTTTTAAAAGATTTAACGGAAGTAATTATCTGTAATATAAGTTTCATTATACCTGCCAAAAAGAATAATAAAAGATAAAAGTTATGCTTCTAAATCACATTATTAAACACGCTTTTAAACTTAGAACAGCAAGCTGAAATCTGTCAGAACCAACTGACAAATCCTGTATTTGAATAATTTCAAGGAAAAATTGTTCCGGGGCCGAGTATCGATCCCGGGCCCCTTCACTTAGCGCGCGAACGCTCTTCCGACTGAGCTACCCCAGGAACTATACACGACACAGTTTTTTAAAAATTGAAAGCCGGATTTGTATAATACATTCGTTACTGGAGGTACGTTAACAGAAAGCCACAATTTAAGTCACACAGTATTTGTGTGCACTCATAGTTGAGTTCTGGCGTCTTGTCAGCTCATTTGAGTTGTGTGGATATAAAGGAAAAATTGTGACGGTGTCGTGTATAGTTCCTGAGGTAGCTCAGTCGGAAGAGCGTTAGCGCGCTAAGCGAAGGGTCCCGGGATCGATACCCGGCCCCGGAACAATTTTTCCTTGAAATTATTCAAACCTGCTTTACAGGGAGCTACTACCTGAAAGCCAGATTTGTATAAATCCTGTATTTACTAAAGTATTCGAACATCCCGCAGCCTAGAAACGCATTAGAATCAAAGCCCACAACATCTTGACAGATCAGTGTCGTCATATGGTAGCGAGACCTGGTCAATACGAAAGTGCGACAGGTGAAGAAGCTAGCGATGTTAAATATTTATGATTGCTGCACAAACAAAATTAGATAAGGAAAAGAGTATCGATTTTAGAACAATTAAAGTAATGTGTGTCACCAAAAGGACACATATTTTCTTATTATTAATTACTTACTTACTTACAAATGGTTTTTAAAAACTGGAGGTTCATTGCCGGTTAGCGTGCCTGACCTTGAAATTAACGGGCCCGAATTCAAAACCTGGTTGGGACATGTCGGAAAATGTGAAATAGGAGAAAACAGACACTGGAGATGGAGTATGATATGGAAAGTATAGTGCGCTTATACAGACTGATTTAAATAGAACTAACACATTTCTTTCTTTCTTTCTTTCTTTCTTTCTTTCTTTCTTTCTTTCTTTCTTTCTTTCTTTCTTTCTTTCTTTCTTTCTTTCTCTCTTTCTTTCTTTCAAAACGA